>NC_135179.1:6220046-6520046 GCF_041146795.1 Maylandia zebra
GCCCCTTCGACCAGAATTTGCAAATCCAGTGAAAGCGGCACTGAGGGTGAATAATAATTGTTTTTTATTCTTATTGCAGCTCCAGTTCATCTTATGTTTTTTTATTAGTGTTAGGTGGTTAAAATGACCTTAGTATTAAAGTTAAACAGTTATATAACTGGACTATAGATGGTCAGCTATCATCAGCTGCTGCTAAGGTGCCTTTGAGTAAGGCGTGCTTCCCCCAGCTGCTTCAGTAGGGCTTCAAAAGAACAACGAAGCTCCTTTCCAGGAGCCACAAGTGGACTCGTTCTGATTAGGGGTTATTTTGTAGTTTTACTCTACCGCAGACAACATGTAGCACCTACTGCAGCGTCAGTCAGGGGAGCTGAGGGGAATACTTGCAAGTGTTTTCTTTTGCTTGATCCCACTGTAAGAGTTTAACAGAGCTGCCGCAGAGCTGGCGTCAAACACTGAAAACGCCCAAAAAAAAACGGCATTTCTCACCACTTGTCAACACTCCAATCCTTCCAAGCCCTGATACACACTTTTCTTTTTTTTAGTGTCAACACATTTGGCAAATCGTCATTGTCGTCGTCATAAAAATAACAAAACATAAACATTAAAAACAGACAGCTTCACATCAAAGTAGAATACAGATATTATATCTTTACCCACAAAATGTTCATGTTACGACTAGCTAGAAAAAAAAGAAAGAAAACATCACCATGTTATACAAGTGTGTGTCCGTCTGAATATGTGTGTGTGTGTGTGTGTGTGTGTGTTTGTTTGCTAGGAAATGGTCGAAGATTAGTGTTTGGAACCGTAGATCTGCTCAGGATTGTGTATCTGTACGCGTGTGTAAACTCAGATTAATGAGCAACATGTCTTTCAGTATCAACACAGGAATCCTCACCCCGCATCCATAAAAGAAATATAATAAGAATAATAATAAACCCCACAAAAACATCAGAATCATTTGCATTCTCAAAGTAAGCATCCAAAAATCCATCACCACATAGTAGTTATCAGCTGGCCACTAAAGTTCTCAAAACTTTCATTGCAAAATTAAAAAAACAAAAAAAAACAAAGGAGAAAAAAAATATTTTAGTGTCAACTATATATATATACTATATATTTATACTTTTGTTCTTTATACCAACCAAACATTATGTATTTTTTGTGTTGCTATGGTCGTGGTCCCTGGCAACATCATGGAAACGGTACGATTAAAATAAAGACACTGATCCCCCAACTTCATCCAGCTCGTGTTTCTGTTCATATGTTGTGTTTTTTCCCTCCTCTTTTTAATTTGAGCACTTGTGTTTCATACGCTCTTCTTATATTTTGAGTGGATTTGTTTTCAATGCTACGCGTTTAGTGTTAAATGCCGACAGTGTTGCTTTTTTGTCCGAACACGCTGAGGCTTTGTAGGCATAGATTAGTGTGTTTAGTTTGGATTTAGTGTACTCTGGTAGTGTGTATTTGTTTTGTCTGTACCCCCATTCAATAGCAGACTATAAGGTATGCCTTTGTGTGGTTAGTGTCTGTGTGTGTCTATGCATTAGCGCTGATGCTCTGTTTGTAGACGGCGTGGTAGGCGTTTCGCAACAGGACGTAAGGGAAACAGGACTCCAGCAGGTCCATGGTGAGGAAGGGAGACTCCTGCACAATCTGAAGCAGAAACGAAATGCAGAACAACTCTTAGACGATTGGAAATATACGGTAATACTCAGAAGTAAACTTGAATGTTAAAAATAGTTCTGCACTTCAACTTGAATCCATTTTTTTTTCACATCCTGATATAGCTTTGATAGTTGCTTTTTAGGATGTTTTACTTTTAAAAAAGGAACAAGTGTCGACAGATAAAGTCTCCTGTACGTAGTTTTCTTACCATGTCCAGCAGCAGGTAGACAGATTCTCTGTTACGTGTCGTCATCTTGTCCGTTTCCTGACCGATCTTCAGCAGGCTGGATGAGGCCAGCTACACAGAAACATGTTACAGACTGATGTTAAGAGTCTCTCAAGTCAATCTTCGGTTTTGTTTTCGTATCAGTTTTAACTAAACTTTAGAATTTCTTGACAAAAATTGGGAAATTACACACCATTTCCAAATTTATCAAAGAAAATCTGACTTAACTGCATAATTACTGGAGCTTCAAAGACATGTAAGCACTTCATGACTGCTTGTCTACTCTGTACTTCTTATAACACAGACTGTTGGTAATAATGAGCCACAATACAAAGTTTTCTAGGGATAACAGTTTCCTTCCATAAGCCCTTCAGTTCTCCTTGAAATAGATTCTGTAAGCTGCTGTAACTCGAGGGATGAAACTCATTTGTCTGAAAGATACCTGGTATTTTGATAAGGGTGACGACCAAAAAGCTCACATAGATGTTCAGCTGGACTCAGATCTAAAGACTATGAAGGTCATTGCTTACATCACATAATTTTCATACACATCAAACCATTCAGCGAGTCCATGACCCAAGGTTTGGGACACTGTCATCCTCAAAGAGACCATTCCCTTTAGGATAAAAAGGTTTCATCAAAGGACAGAGCTGATCAGGATAACTTCGAAAGGGGACCCGAATAACGGCTCCAAGCCATATAATAGTCACCGGATACCTCAGTTGTAGGTTTTTCCTTTAATTTGTTACATTGCGTGTTTGATGTTGACATTATGATGAGAGATTGTATATCCCCCTATAAGTTTAAATGAATCTAATTATTCTGCGTATCTTCTACGTCAGAATGCAGACATGATGCCCTAAAGAGCTGCCATCACAGCGCAGTGCTACACTAGAGAAACCCCAGTTATAATGTAAAGTTCTCTAAGAGTAACAGAAATGCAGTGTCTTACAGCCAGGAACTCTTTGAGGCGGTCCTCTATGCTTCCCTTGTGGATGGTGAAGAGAGCAGCAGCGATCTGGTTGATTGCTTTGGCCAGGCAGTGGATGTTGTTACAGTGGCCTGTAGGAGGCAGCAAACACACACGATTAGCTGAAGAAGGAGAGATTATTGACTCGGTTTAATTTCTCACATGTGACTTTCACAGCAGAGGAAATTTCAGGCTTATAAAACATGGATCTGTCAATCCTGGGCTTCATTTCTGTATCGCATGTGACATGGATGACAAGCACATGAATATAAAACGCGCGTGTAATCGTAAGGTTAGAGAACGGTTAGTGTGGCTGGACCGGTGCGACGTGTTAAGACCTGCTCCCGGCAAAACCAATCACTCGTCGGGACACAGTCTGCATACTAACAATGGTGGAGCCCATTACAACTCATTATCCTTTTCAAATGTCCCTTATTAACAATGGCGCCTTTCATTTCAAGGTTGTTAAGTGGCACTGTCTTGATAATTCGCGACCTTGAGTTATAACTCTCTTCGATACCTCATCAAAAGGCCTCATGTATCTGCAGCGATGCCCCTCCGTGGATCTAAATATCAAGTCTGTATAACTGAATGAATCTTTCAGGCAAATAAATAAAAACAAACACGGGTCACATGGGCTAAACAGACATTTAAAACTGATTAATTATTTAAAAAGTACACATAATGAAGATGATAATATGGCTCTAATGAACACACATAAATCAATCTTGGGGCACAAGGTCGACGTCATTTGCATGCAGAAACTGTCTCGCGCGTTGAACGTGGTAAATTTTGTTTCTTACAAAGTGGAATTTCTTTCCCCCAGCAGTGAGTCACAAGACGGGCTTATTATCCCCTTTATTAATGAATATTAGAGCAGGAAATGGAGGGCAAAATGATGGAGAGGAATCAATTCGTATCACAAATATACTTAAGTGCATCATGTATTATAATTTCTGTTCCGTAATCATTTGAGTCACAACAATTACTCCAGAATCTTTCCTCCCATAGAGTCTCAGCCGGCCTCAAACCAAAGTCAAGTCATTAAGCCAAACACTTTTTTAAAAGAACACACCTGGAGTGCAGCAGAATGCATGCATGGCATCTGTAATTTCCAGAAGGTAACTGCTGCTTGTTAGGCTAACAGCAAAAGTGAACATAACAAAGATTTGTAATGTGGGTTAAACAAACAAAGAAACCTAAAGCGGAGATGTCAAACTAATTTTACATCGTGGATCACAAATGCCCCACTCTGACCTTAAGTGGGCTGAACCAGTGAAACTCCCCTTTCTGTTGGTGGAAACGCATTCAACTAAACATTTAATCCCTGACTTATCCTAATATAAGAAAACTGAGTGTTCAGCATTAGAAATGTGGAGATACTGGAAAAACAGAAACTTTTCTCTCACTTAATTATTAATCTATTACATAAGTATTTCATGTAGTGTGAATGGCAGTGGGGAAGATCAATATTTACCAACAGAAAAAGCTGGAAAACTTTTGAAAATACAGATCCAGTGGACCCAACTGGCTTCTGGCCTCCGGGACTCATTATTCCACACCCCTGACCTGAAGGCATCACCGTCATGTTACTGTTTTTAACCCAGTAATCAGATGTACATGTTTTTCCTCTCGACTCTAGTGTCTAGCATGCTTTTCTGTCTCGCCAACCACTACGTCCATGAATCTTCTCAGCGGTCTTTTCTTCTCCTTCCTGTCTGGCAGCTCCATATTCAACTCCACTATTCAAACCATCTCAACCTACCTCTCTAACTTTGTCCTCAAACAGCTCCACTTGTGCCGTCTCTCCGATACACTCATTTCTAGTCATGTCCCTTCTGGTCACTCCCAACCAAACAAATCTGAGCATCTTGAGGGAGGCTGCCAACTCCACCCTGCCCACACTCTTCACCTCTGGCCTGTAGTGTTTTAAAAATCAGTCTACTAGGTGGCACTTCCTTTGTGGTTCTCAAACAACAACAAGAAAAAAAAAAAGGAAAAGGAAAACATTTTTAAACAATACCAGCCTTTTACACGTTTTCTTTCCACTGCCTACATCCTCCATATAAATGAAGCAAGCAGCGAGCTATCATTACCGCTCAGCTTGAGGGGGGGGATGCCATTAATTTTACATCCTGTCTCGCTATCACTGGCGCACGACAGACTTCTTTCTGCACACAGATACGACTGGCAGATATAGTTTGCAAGGCAGAAAGTAGTCCCTGCATGAAAATGCTCGCTGCAAGGTTGGTGTGTTTATTCCGAGTAACTGGGTCACAATTTGTGGAAAGAGACATTAATGCTGAGTTTTTCCAAATGAACTTTTTGGCACCTTAAATACCAAAATGGGAGAAGCGTTTCTTTCTATTAGAATCAAGAGAAAGCAGACATCTCTGCTAATAATATCTACAGAGCTGGCTGACTCACACCAAAACAGTCTAGATGGAGACACAGCACTGCAGGCCACAGGAAAAATATAGAAATGTGATTTTAGGATGAACCGCCACTTTGAGTCTTTGAAGTTTCGTGCCTTCTCTTTATTGCACTTCATACTGCAAACATAAAATCTGTGTGAGAGAGAGTCACTTTAACTAGATCTTCTTAACAAATCTACAGAGCATGGTGTCCTACCTTCGATGGCTGGGCTGTACTGCGACATCACGTTGCTGGCAAGTGTTGGCAACGAAACTGCCACAAAGACCATCAGCAGACAGGCGATCTTATACTCCTCCTCTGGGCTGATGTTCTCTGCAGACAAACATCGTGATGGTCATACAGATGAATTGCGTGGCTCCTGGATGGTGGTTGTGTGTGACCGTGTTTGCGACTCACCGCTCTTTTGAGAGGACAGAGCCACCACCAGAGCTGGGTCGATCTCACAGGGTAAACCTGCTGCTGAGGACAGCTCGTAAACGTTCATGGCCACCTGGAAACAGACAAAACATCCACATGAACGCAAAGAGCGGGACATCCGGAAGCGCATCTACCTCAACAAGCCCGTCAGTGTGTTTTACCTTCATGTCCGTCTCTCGGGGAATGTGGTCCTTGAAATCCTCCACTGAGCTGACCAGGAAAGGAATGTGACAGGACAAAACCTGGAAAAAGCAAAACCGACACAGACCACTAAGACGGAGAAAGATGGAAGAGGAAATACTCTAAAATATTTATAAGTGTGCTTTTCAGCAGCCACTATCAGGAAATCTCAGACTGAATGAGCAAGGGCCAATAAACGTGTACCTCAACACTTACACTGAATGTCTTAATTTAATGTGTGATTTCAGAGTGCTGCCTGATATTTTTATCCTTTCACTTTTAATAAGCAGCGTTTCCGGAAACCAGCTAAATGTCAGTCTTAGAAGGCTTAGGTCAGTTAATCCAGTTCTGGAACTTGGTCCAACTCCAACTTCTAAATTGCTAAATCCAGAGGACCAAAGAACATGAAAGCTTGTAAGTATAAACCATGATATTTATCATTAAAAAGACAAGAGGGGAGTAGCTGGAATCAGAGCCAGGTTTAATTCATATTTGATGTAACTCAGCTTATAACTCAGCTTTAACCTGACAGGGACATAATGCAAGCTATTGTGATTGTCGATGAGACAGTCTAGTAAGACTGATTTTGGCCATTTACAGTATAAAAGATGATGAGGTTCAATATTAAAATGCCTACAACATCTACTGTACCTTTCTAAATGAAAACATTTTTAAATGACTGTATTTTAATGCCATGAATATGCCCCAAAGCTGAATAAAGAAATGCACATTATTATAGTTTTGTATTTTCTAGTTTTAGTTTTGACTTTTTGTTTTAAATGAAGTTTAGCTTCAGTTAGTTTCCAGAGTGGATTTTCTTATTTCGGTTTAGTTCTTGTTAGTTTCCGTGTTCATCTTAGTCTTTTTAATTATTACTGCATGCTATTACTCTGAATGTCGCAGAGAAAATTAATACAGGTTTTACAATAAAAACTAATTTTTCAAACGCAGCTGACCCACGGTGTGTCACAGTATCGTAAATAGTCAAACTTTCCTTTACATTTTCATTTTATTCTATTCAAGTTCACAAAATTGTTTGAGTTAATTTTTTTTCAGTATTTTTTTCCACATCCAGCTTTAGTTTTAGTTAATTATAATAACCTTGATTGACACAAGTTGCCAGTATTTATCTCCTCAAAGTGGTATATGATTATGTGTGCCTTACGTCTCTCAGAGCCTCCTGAGCAAGCGAGCGGAAGGACAAAATGACCCCAATGATGGTCATTCTCTTCAAAACACTGTCCACAGCTACAAAGACAGAAAACACAGCGAGTGAGTGGAATTACAGCAGCTGTCACAGTGATCAGTGTTAATTCAGGAGTTCACCAGTCACAAAAATAAACTTGCAAGGAGGTGTATCAATTTGTACTTCAAGTGTACTAACTTGAAGTCATTTCTAACCAACCACTTTCAATACGATGGCAAGTTTAACACAGATCTAATCGAATCTCAAACAAGAGACTGACACTGAGACACTGACATGAAACAAGCCAAGGCTGCTGATTGTAAACAGCTAAATATCACACACACAAAAAGTGGCATAAGTACTCCCATCGTGTTTGGATAATCACTTATTGTTTGGCACCATGATGAAACTGCAGCTGCAAAGATCTGTGCCAAGTAAGTGTAAGCACAAGTATTAGCGTTAGTGTTAGTAATTACAGGTGAGTTTCTTGAAGAGCGCAGCCATGTGGTCTGGTTTGTCAAAGCTCGTCCTCATCTGGGTCAACACCTCCATGTTTTCTACCACCAGTTTCTACAGAGAAACGCAAATAAACAAAACATAAATATATGTAAGAACATTTTGTCAAAATTTTTAAAAAAGAAAAAAAAAAGCCTGGTTATGAATGAAACCATGGAAGGCGTCAGACTACACTAAACACTCAACATCAACCAATTTGTTTCCCTATTTTTGGCTCTCTCTGATGTAAGGAAGAAGGGATATCCCCAATTAGGCCAGGCACACTGCTCGGACTTCTCACAAAAGATTACAAATATATGAATCAGTTTTCTGAATATTATATTTTAAAAAAAGAAAGAATCAGAGACGCATCAGGTAAGGAAAAAGAAATCACTCATCTGAATAAAACTCACTGACTAATAATATCACCTGTACAACTTGGTATAACAGTTTATATTATTATTATTCAATATGTGAGTATATCTTTATGATTGTGGACATGTTTATACCTTCAGCTCAGCAACCTGAGATGAGATGTGCCACATTAGGCTCTCACTTAGAAACTTCATACCATATGGGCCCAAGAGCTCTGACAGGGAACGCATCTCTGTGGAAAAAGCAAAAAAATAAACACTTTCAATAAACTTTCAGCAGAAAAAAAACAAGATGGCTAAACTCTAAACTTATATTAATACACAAAACCCCACATTAAAGTTTCTCTTCTATAGCTGATTTATTGTTTGTCGTCATAAATACCAAGTTACTAACATTTTCATGCACAAAGTGTGTTTGTATGAGTAAACAATCTTTTGAGTGATTGTACCCGAGATATCAGAGTATTCTTCAGCATTGAAAGTTAGTTCGTTCTCAGTGGGCAGGTTGACGAAAGCCTTCATGGCGGGGAAGTAGGCGATGTGTCCGTTACTGACCTGGCGGAGCAACGTTTCCAAGTACCTACAAACACACACAGGATGCTGTCTCAGTATAGGTTACATGCTTGGTCCTCAAAAGAAAAACAAGCTGGGCTCCATTAAGGTCTGTCGGGTATAATAAATAAGTAAAACTGTAGCCACTGAGCTTGCAAACTATTAAATTTTTTATTTGGTTTTCTGCTTGTTTTGGGTTCAGGATTTACCCCTCACTGGTGTGGATGTGCTTATTTGGTCCTCTAGTTAAATAGTGCATCTTCCTAAATGTTATAATAAATTAAATGTTAAACTAACTAAACTAACTTTTCAGAAGAAAGTTAAGGTAGGGTGCACTCAAAACTGTTCGTTTCAGACAGAAGGTAAACAGAGAGGCTGAATTAAGGCCCCGAAAAAAGCTACTGTAGTAGAGCCCAAGAATAAAGACATGGAGCTGGATGTGAGGAGAATAGAAATTGCTCTGATTAAAAAAAACAATCATCTAAAACTACTGAGAAAAGTCTAGTGAGTTATTTGCGTTGTTTGTTGTTTATTTCCTCCTCAAATTACACTTCTGCTTCCTTTGCTGTGTCATTTTTTGGTATTTTATTAACAATGTTTTTGGAGAATTGCAGAAGTGCTAAAAATCAACACACCAGTTTGTGTATAAACTGGTGATGGTGGGCTCTCCGTGGCTGTCCAGGTGCTGCGTCTGCTGCAGGAGGACGTTGTTGAAAACTCGTGTGATGTCGATGGTGACGTAGTTCTCTATGGACTGCAGCACGGTCATGTATGCTCGGACGCTCGTCAGCAGCTCGCTGGGCTTGGCTATCTCCTGAGTAGCCTGGTTGTACATGGTCATCCCCACTATGGACCTGGACACGATCAGAGGTCAATAAGACATGCCTAAGTTAAAGTACATTTAGTAAGAGCACTTTTAAACCTCAAAGTTGCACAACTTACTTTAATTACCTTAATTTTAACGATCATAAAGCTGCAATCCCTTAACTTTTCATTCTGAAACACCAAAGCGGTTTACACCTAAACTGCTCAATTAATCTGCTTTTAAATAACTGCTTAAAGCACAACCTCTGGACTGTGCACTGCTTAATAATTACTGTCATGTCATGATGAGGTAGTAATTTGTACTTTTTCCTATTCACTGAAAGCTGTACATGTAGTATTTAATTAACACAGAGGTGGTGAAGAGCAGCGTTAGCTGGGCTGCGAGGTCGACAGATGCAACTCTAAATTGGACAAATGTATCTGTAATTATACACCTTCACTATGAAAGCATGCGTGCGTGCTTATTTACTTGGTAAATCGGATCTCCAGGTGCGAGGTGAGGTACTCCCTCGGTGTGAAAGTGTGCTCCCACACAATCAGGTTGGGAACGTAGTTGATGGAGAAGCAGAGTTCAGATAAGGCGGTGTGGAGTTTATCCAGACTGGGGGGCGGGAGGAGACACATAAACAACAGATATGATTAAAACCTGATCTGTGCAGAGAAAACAAGCAACAATACCAATAAAACCAATAAAAGAGAGCAAAACTATGAGACTTAAAATGAAGGAAGTATAGATATATGTAGGTGAAAATATAAAAACTTAATTGGAAAGCGCTGACACGTCTGGGAAACGGTGATAACAACACGGTGGAGGGTTCAAAACAATACCAGCCAGATTTGATGTGTTAAAAAAATAATATTTCAACTATTTATAGGAGAAAGAAACAGCTAAATATTACCATTTTCATTTTTACTGCATGAGCAAAGATGAATACTTATTAATCTATAAACAATTACAGATCACTATAATTAAAACACACTCAACAGTAATGAGTTTTTAAAAGAAGCATAAAGAATAAGCTGAGCCTGAGAACAGACAGAGGCAGACTGTGGCTCTGCAGATCCTTCAAAAATATTCAGATCTTCACGTTCCCTCTTTTTGTACTAACTTGGTGACCAGCAGTCTGTTCTTCCTCATGCTCTCCACGCCTGGTTTCTCCCTCTCCGGCTCGCCTTTCTTCCCCGTCGCCTTCTTGCTCTTCTTGTTCACAGCTTGGCTGATGGTTTTTGCGCAGTGCTTGGGAAGCAGCTAAGGTAAAAATAAAAAGGTACAACATTTCACTACAATTATTAAGCCACTGATATTTTGTTTTAAAGTGCTCTTCAGATTTACATGAGACCTTTTTACTTGTTTAAAGAATCATTATTGTTTTATATTATGATTTTTACAATTTAATAAAAATTTTACTTATTAAGCTCCTTTTTTCCCTCATTTAACTGAAATCTTTTCTGTTGATTATTTTTTTAACTTATTGATTGATTTTGTTTTGCCTTGCTCTCATTTTTTTTTAGCTATTGTATTTTATTTAAGTAAGGTTGTGGATTTTTTGAACGTTTGGGATAAATGAGGTATATTTCATCTCATGTTGAAGACAAAAGAAAAGCAGTAGTAATCTTTCTTAGGCAGTTAAACCAGGAGACTGACAGACATATTTAAGGAGCTTTTAACAACAACAAGCTTCAACAAATGACTAAATATTTATATGGACAAACATCATTTTATGCTCTGGGTATTGATGGCAAAGTGTTGGTCGATCTGAGAATCTATTTCAGTACTGGGTCAAACTTGCATAATAGCAAAATTATCAATACCATGTATTATTGTTTCTACATTAATAAGCCAGCAATTAATTTCTTAATGCCCAAAAAAGGGATAATTTACAACTGAATCGACATGTAGCAATTACATGTGGCAAAATATTTTACAAAGCCTGATTCTACCTTGAAATAAAGTATTTTTTTCATACTGGAAGAAGGAAATAAACTCCCGGATGTATTTCTCCTCTTGTGTGGAAGTCTGCACAACTGTAGCCCTGCTGTTTTGTTCCTAGTGGAAACCCTGACAGTAGTTTAAGTATAGATTAAACCAGATGAACTGGTCAGTTTATCTTTGGATTGATTTTATTCTCAATAAAGTCTGTCAGCGTCTAACCAGCGTTCAAACAGAGGGTGTTGGAGGGGTTGGCTGACGCAGATTGTTAACCTGTATCACTGTCAGTCTGATCAGTAATTTGTAGCATTTGTATTCAAGCTAGAAATGTCAAACTGTCCCTGTAAACAGTTGGCTTTGTGTTCCTACCTGGTCACTAAGTGTACACTGCTCGGTGCAGATGTCAGTGATCAGGTTTCTGGCCTGTTTGGCCATTTCGTCCAAAAACATGTTGCACAACGACAGGCTTCGATCCCCTATGTGGTGACGCTGAGGAGGAGAGTAGGAAGAGACAAAAAGACTCAAAGTGAAATCATTATCAAAACAGCATAATCATCACACATATCACGCCTGATGCCCAGGCTCAGAGGGGAAAGCGGCTGTCAGTCAATGATAAAAATTGTATTGAATTTTGTAGAATCTGTTTCAAAAAGACCAAAACAGTTACTGCGGGGTGCCTGTTTAGATGCATTTTAGATGGGTATAAAAAAAGAAAGCCCAACTGTCTGCTGGTTCCAATAACAAGTGTGTTTATCAGTGTCCTTCAGTTTATGCCTATACGGAGTCAATTTTTGCTTTTCACTTCCAACCAGCATTGATTAAAGCCACACTCGACTGGCTGAACATCCCTGAACTGTAATGTGAGTTTTTTCACATGGAAAGTTTCTTCTTCTTCTTCCATGTTTTTCCTTTTTCCCCTTTAATTTTTAAACATTTAAATCATCGGAGTGTGAAATTGGATTAAAACTGGGAAGTCAAAGACTCCACATTTTTATATTTGGAAAATTCACTAAAAGTTGACCAAATGGGCACATTTTTGTAACATTTGCTGCTGACATTTTGACCAACTGATACCATCAAACATACACAGAATTGGCCATTAGGAGATCCTATTTGAAGTGCAGCAACACGTGCTGATAACGTCCTCGATTACGTTTAAAAAGAAGAAAATGTGTCTCGGTTGATTTACTGACCTCTACGCATTTCCCTTCATTATATCCACCCCCCTTTCATTACATCTCCCCATCTATCCTCCTTCCTCTGTACCTTCCGTTCAACCCACAGATATCTATTCTTGGGAAACTTTCAAATGTCCTCATCTCCCCATCTACAGGCGCCATTATGTAAAATTAAAAAGAATATCACACAAACTGGGTTTTTGTATGCATGTGTGTATTTACCTCCTCGGGACAGAGCTCATGTGTACAGGACATGAAGTGTGTACAAAGCAGAGGGAAACAGACTGAGTGGCGGCTCTGGGAGGGAAGCTCCAAGCACTGCTGAAACATCTTCTCAAATGCACGGCTGTAGAAGCTACACACAAGAACAGAGAAAAAAGGAAAATATACATATTTAAACTTATGTCTGAATTATGCACAGGACTTACCAGAGTTTCACATGAGTGTCTCACCAGAAAATAGACAGGTCTGATGTCTCCACAAGCATCTCCACCAGAGAGTCCACCATCTTTGTGTGGAAGATGATGGTGTTCATCATTTTACCGAGCTCTTTGTGATCGGCTAAACCGAGACTGGCTTTAGAGACACTTGTGTAGGCCTAGAGAGAGGAATAACAGCACAAGCAGGGCATAAAAGACAAATCCAAGTTCTTTATTGTTACATATTGCACTACCCCGACTTACTGAACAGGATCGTTAATATCACATTAAATATTTTATTATGTTTTAGTTTTCAAGGATAACATAGTTTCCTTGAAAGACTTATTTCAAAAGAATTTAAGCATGAAAGTTGTGTATATACCTGCAGTCTGAACCAATCCAGTCTCATGCCTCTGAAGTCAAACACTTCTCCATCCTCCACTGAAACACACAAATCACACTCAGTATTTTAGTAACTTTAATTATTAATAACTGTACTACGATCAATACTGCCAGTGCAAATGCAAAAATAACGACTCGTCCTGGTATTTCTCTGATCTTCCATTTAACAGTCTTACCTTGTTTAACACTGAGAGAAGTCATGGTGTTGACAAATGAAGACATGATTATAGATTCATCCTCTGGACACACAGACAGGTTCTGTAAAATAAAACGGAAATGAGGCTGATTAGACAGGACTGTATTCACTGTAGATTCATCTTTTAAATATGACAAAAATGTTAATAAATAATACAGTACATTAAAAGTTTGAAGAGCATTATAGAAACAAAAAAGTTGAATTTTTATATTAATATTAAAAACAAAACATGCTTTTAAAATTGCGTTACAGTAAATGTAAGACCTGTAATCTGACACCTGACATAAGCAGCCTCACAGCCGTGCTGGATGGTGACACCAGCTCAATAACACCATGTTTTAGGAGGAAAGCAATATCAGATTAAATGTGACTGAATGCAGTAAGAGTGCTTAGTCTCAGGAGTTTGTATTTTTTTTTTTTAAATGTTCCCACCTGAACCAGTTCATTCAGCACCACAGCATCAAACCCAGACAGGTACTGGACGTAGTATCGCTGCATCACAGGCCCATACTTCCTGACATGAGCTCTGAGCTCCTCCATGTAGAAGATCAGCTCAGCTATGTGTCTGCAAAACACACATACACACATCAGCAGGTGTGAAGACGCAAGTGTGTTTATACAGGCATGACGCGTGTACACAAACACACTTGTCCACGCTTACTTGTCTATGAAATCATCTGTGCTTTTCTTCTGGATGTTGTCTGCGTGTCGAAGCAGCCAGATGATCTCATCACGGGCGAATGACAGCGCCATGAACACAAACAGCGCCTAGCAGACCAGAAATTTGGAGGGAAGTGGTGAGAGAGAAGCTCGCAGCATCTGCGTTCTCAGAATCTCTAAATGCAATCTGAGACTTTATGAATGGCTTTGCAGCTATTGGTGCCGTATATCAAGTTCCACTAGAAGAATTGGGCTGGTAAAGACTCTAAATGATGCATAATTTAAAAGACATGTTATTGTGGTAGTTTACTGCATATTTTATATAATCTGTTGCACTCTTTTACCTATTCCGTTTATCCTGACTGAATTTCAGCTATAATGAAAACAAAAGGTTATTTCAATCCATGTTAGTTTTATATTTACTGGGACCTGTTCTGGGATCTGTGTGCTCTCCCACGCACATACATGAAAAGCTGAAGAAAGGTAAAGCAACAGGAAAACCACCCTGTACAGAACTATAAACATCAATGGCAGCAGGAATGATACCACTAAAGTCTAAGAGCATGGAAAGGATGATGGCAAAGCAACTTGTAGAATTGCATTGATCTCTGTAAACGCCAACCTGCTCTGTAGAGAACATTAAAATGGCTGAATGAGGGTGGCTTTGTAGCTTGCCTGAGCTCCCTCTCAGGCTCTGTACACAAGATCTGGTTAAATTAATTAATTAAAATAAATGAATTTGAAATTAGTTTAGGTCTATCTAATGGGTTTTGGTCAATTTAAACAATAGCAAACATCCCGAGCAACAAAAAGCAACTAAACAGGTGATACTGTAGTATTTGAGGCAGCTTTTTATAATTCATCAGGTTGCAGCCGCTTTCATTTGACATGTTGTTTTCAAGTTATGTGAGCCACTGTGAAATGAACCATTGTTTTGCAAAGACCACTTTTTGAAGTTTTGAGCTGAATGTGTTCGGCAGCTTAGTGTTTTTGAAGCCTCACTGGAAACTGGGCAGATCTGATTGTGAAACTGAAGTTCAACACAAATCATAAGGCAGGCCTGGCCTTAATCATGTGCTGCCTTATAATCAGTCATGACAGTAATATGGACCATGATTTAAAATATAAAGATCATGTTGTATTCCACACAACTTGAAAATAGAGATTGAGACGATAAACACCAGCGATAAGGTCATAGATCAAATGAATTAGAGGATATTTCCCCCTGGACTTGCATAAAACCCAACTTGTTTTTGTAACAAAAACAAAGTTATGTCCTGCTGAAAGAAAGAAGGTTTAAACCTGAAACAGGAAGAAACAGAAAGTCTATGATTACAACTGAACAGAGTGTTATTTGCAGTGTTTTTTTATATTACCTTTGGACCAAGCAGTCCAGGTTGGTCAGCTAAAACAGTGGCCAGCTCTTTCAGAGCTGATCTGAGGAACTTGCGCCTCTCTCTGTGCATGGAGCCTCTGTAGGCAGCCAGAGAGACCGAGGAAGTCAGAGCAGTGCATCAAAACATACAAGGCAATGTGATTAAATGGTATTCTGACACTTTTAGGACAATCCCGCAGGAGGACAAAAAGTAAGTAGATGACAGTGACAGCAGAAGAATAAAGATGAAAGGGGAAGACGGAATAAGTAATGAGGATAAAAGCAGAGATGAGGCATGGGGGGAAGACGACGAATAGAGGATAAAACGGGAGGAAAACATGAAAAAGGATACAGAGAAAAGGGTGATGTTTCACAGTGAAGCTTCCCGAGAGAGGGTAGACGCATATGCTAAAATGACAGTTAAAATCTTTAAATAAAAGACCAGGAATATAAATTAATAATATAGAAAATGGGGGCATTAGAAAAAAATAAAAATAAAATGTGAGTGTATTTTATGTTTGCATGAGATAGTATGAAACAAGGTTATACATACGCATGAGACAGGGCCTGTTCTTTGCACTCCCTGATGTCATTGATGCGTTTGTTGTACCTGCAAAACACACAAGAGGAAAGGATGCTTTAAAAAGAGCAAAATGGGAAAACTGGGACAGAAAATGACAATCAAATCTTCAAATTCCTCAATAAAAATTCAAACCACAAAGATATTCAACAATCATATCAAAGTAAAAAAAAGGAGACATGATCACAGTTTGTGTGATTGTGCACCAGTTAAAGAGCGCCTGCCTGTGTCCACATAGACACATTCTCATACCCTCTGATGTTCACAAAAAGGTCCTCAGCAGCCTTGTGGATGTGGAAAACTTCATCCCTGAACAGACAGAGACAGGTGGAGCTCTGCAGAGCCAACTTCCACAAAGACAGCGCTGCTGCGTCGCTATTCAGCGCCACATGACACAGGATGAAACCAACTGCAGAGAGAACGGAGAGAAATACAGAGCTAACTGCAGACTGAAGCCTTTTGATCATCTGGCACCCAATTCACATGATCAGAGC
The DNA here is from genome assembly GCF_041146795.1 of Maylandia zebra. NCBI lineage: Eukaryota > Metazoa > Chordata > Actinopteri > Cichliformes > Cichlidae > Maylandia > Maylandia zebra. The sequence goes on from NC_135179.1 coordinate 6,236,607, forward strand.
ACTAGATTCGACTCTGCTTCTACACTACTTACAAACAATCCACTTTTCCATTGTGTCCAGTGACAGGTATTCACAGGGCATCTAAAGACAAAGACACAGTTGAATTCAGTTTTTCCAGTTGTATCACTTGGCACAAAGAAGCTCTGACATCAAAAGCCTGCACAGAACAGGTTAATAGATTATTGAGAAGCTTTAAATGATCATTCAGATCATACAGATTATTTTAAGACAGTCAATCGGGATACTAACAGTGTCAGACTGAGCAGGATTGAGCATTGTGGAGGGAGCAGAGATGAGAGAAAGCAGCTGGGCGTTCCTCCACTGGTCAGCTGACAGATTCCTCCTGGGATAGACCATCTGAAGGCTGACCAACGCATCTGACAGGGACTGCAGGAGGAGAGACAGGACTAAATTCTTCCGGTATAAAACTGACTTTTGAAACTAAATAAGCAGCAATTTCAGAGCCACTGTACGCAAACTTGGAAAAAACAAACAAACCCCAAAACCCTTTATAGTGTTGTTAAAGTCATGAAAGTTGTTAAACCATCCTCTTTGTTTTCAATTAAGTTTATTTGAAGTATCAAGCCTGATTTAGACTTCTGCAGGAAATAAATGTCCTCATTTTTTATCGTAACCGGAAACTCTCCCCAGCCCTATGCTGTAACCTTCTACACCATTCGAGTCGCTGCGAGCTGTGTCGACCCAACATGAGGCGCATGTCAGGTTACGGAAAATGTTACAGAGTAGGGCAAAAACCGAGTTTCCAGTTATGACGGAAGTCACAACGTAGATTTCCCACGCAAGCATAAGTCATGCATGATTTGAAAAGTAGAAGTCTGTGTGTTTGTGGACAATATGCCACATAAGCTCAGTGAGGCATTTGAAATGCTATGACAACTGAACCTCATTCAAAAACAACACTAACCAATAAAAGCAGAAGTATCTGTAAACACTGTAGATCATGGTGCATATACCAGGGCTATTGATCAAGGAAAATCAAACCAGTGATTATTTTGATCAGTACTGACATCACATTTTTATTCAGTACAGCTACAGGTGTATACACAAGTGATCTACATGGATGAACAGAACAGACGGGTTCCTTTACAGAAACCTTTTTCCTAGTTTTAGTATAGATGTTGCAAACCAAAAGCTCTCTGCATCAACTATCTTGCATTTGTACAATGTTAAAAACCTACATTTCACAATGCACAAACAATTCTCCCACCTTTCCATGTGGAACAAACTCCTCCATCATCTTCTTCAAAGGGTTCTCATAATCCACAATCATTTGGCCCAACCTGGGGTACTCCCGGTCACTGCAGCAACACACAGAGGTAGTGACGTAGTGTCTAAGTAACTGTTTCTACTAACAGTTTATGCTGCTATGATGTCTGTAATAGTGTGCAAACTTCTCACATCAATCTAACTCTCAGTTACCTGGCTCCATGCGTCATCTCATGGGCATAGTTGTAAAGCCCTATGATGGCTTTCCTCTCCTCTATGCGAGAAAGTATTATCATCAGAGTAGTGTATGTTACCACCAGATCCAGGTAGTTCTTAGTCAGGTCAAAATTCACCGTCTGATGGGGGAACACAGGTGTGTCATTACATGAAGCAAACAACAAGAAAGGCAGCGATTACACAGAAACAAGAGACTATATACCTCCATCAAGGCTGAACACTTCCTCTAAAGGAGGGGCAGGCAATTAATGTTCCCAAGAGGCCATATGAGATACTGGGACTGTTGTGGAGAACACCACCAATAAGTTTTTAAAGAGATAAAATTGAGCAGAATTGAGTTCAGCTTACTGGAGTAGCCCCACAACAGCCCCAACAGGCCCTGGGGAATTTTAATTACCCACTCCTGCTCTGAAATATGTATAAATTGAGTTTATACATGCGGAGGTGATCTGGATCCAGTTTAGTCTGTAATATTTTCAAGGACATCAAGATGATACCTTCCAAATTCTATCACTTTGGCGTATCTTTTAAAGTATGACACAAAATGTGCAATTATGCTCTAATTCACAAAGGTAAAGAATCCTTTTCAAAGATCCTAAACTTCAGTGCAGGTTAACTCCCAGGATTTGTCCCAGACTAAACCCACCCTGTGGTAACATTTTCATGCAAACAGAAAAACTGAACCAACCATTTAACTTCCTTGCTGGAGGTAAAACATATTCATAAATACTTCTGTGGCTCTGGAATGCTCAGGGAATGAGGAAGAATGAAAAAAAAATAGAGGAAAGAAAGGGGAGGAGAGAATCTCTTTAGGATTCTTCGGTTCTGAAACATGATGAGGTAAGCACAGGAGAAAGATCTCACTTAATGGTTCTAATAAAAGAAAGGATTAAGTCTAGAAGTCGTCAGGGGGGAAAAAAAAATCTTCAATAACTTTACAGCTTATTGTAGTTCAAGACTTCTGAGTGGGATCTAGACTCTTGCTCCTCCTTTGGGCCTCGTTTTCAGTCTCTAGGAAAAGGGAGTCTTTGACCCACAACAGAACTTTGCAGGTTCTGGTGGGTAATTCTTCCTTTTTAGGCTTCTTTCTATGTTTTCTGAAGCGTTAAAACATTGTCCTGTTACATGTGATACACATTCTTTAAAAAAGATAAATAAAATATATTTGCTTACAATGTCAAAGAAGACCTGGCAGGCATCGATGGTGTTCAGCAGCTCACACACATGATCCTATTAATAGAGCGAAGAGAAATGTTTTCATTAGAACCACCAAAGTAAAAGAAACACGTCCTCGTGTGCTTCACCTGAGTGCCACTGTGTGTTTTTCCCCACCTTGAATTCCATGACATCGACGAAGGTAAAATAATAGAGAGCCAGGTTCTTCAGAATCTCTGACTTCTCCTTCTGCAGCTGGGCCAGCTGTTGCTATAAAACCACATGGCAAAGAACACAAAGTTGTGAATTTTAGAAGTGCTGCGTGAACCTGAGGCTTAGGTTTTCCAGTAACTAAGTACTGCTTTCACTGTGTTCCCTTCAGAGTAGTCACAGAGAAACGTCATACAGCAACTCAGGACCGTTTACTCTTTTACAGCTGGTATGATTAAAAGATGGGACTGACTTTGGACATTTCTTAAATGAATCATCAAAATCATCTTTTAAATAAAAAAGAAACTCTGGTTAAGTTCTATTTAACTCTGGAAATATGTTTCTTTGACAATTTGATTTTTATTAACTCTGAAGAGAAATATCTGCATATTCCTATCCCACCCAGCTAAAAAGATGTAATTATCAAGTTTCCCTTCAGGGATCCGTAGAGATCATCAGGTCTTGAGTTTCTTCATTTTGAAGTTAATTAATTGAAACTTAATCAACAGCAAAGCGGCAGAAACCACACACAGCTGCTAAATAATTCAGTTATTGGAGCTAAACTATTCTTAAGACAATTTTAAAAAATGACTTTCTATTCCATGTAGATACATGAAAGTTATTTTACTTTGGTGAAGAACTTATTTCATTTAATGATTTTCTGGAACACTTTGCATACAGGAGAACTTGGTTATCAATTTTCTTCTTTTGCACCTTGTTGTATGTTAAATAAAGTTTTGAATAACTCGTTTTCCGTGTGGCGGTTTTCCAGAAGCTGTAATGAAATGTTTCACCAAAGTAAAATCTGCCTATATAAGCAAAGCAGAAACCATTAACCCAACAGCACCTCAAAAAATAAAACACTGTCAATACGAGTCTTTAGCTGTGGATACAAAGTGTTTTCAAATCCCAGTTTACCTTTAAAAGATTGCTGCATCAATCTTTTAAAGTCTAAAAATCAACATGAAGTATCTGACTTCAGCACCTGAGAAGCAGTGTATTAACATGCTAGAAATGACTGAAGCATACTGTATGTAAATTGAACCCAGCTCCAGAGCAATCTGAGGTCAGAACCGCACCCTAAACCAGAACTGGCCTAATAGGCAAAGGTGGAAAAAGGTCAAAACATGACAAGTCTAGGAAGCGTGAAACACTGCTGCTGCAACAAGGAGTTCAAACATCTGGTATTTGGCTCAAGTCAACTAAAAGTGGAACAATCACTGTTTATTTTTTAATTCCTAAAAAAACAAAACAAATAACAAAACAGTTTTTCTTGCACAATTTCGATTACCTGCTGAGTGACACTCCTTATTGCATGCAGTCAGCAAGTCATTCAAACACCAGCTGATCAGTCATCAAGCAAACCTAACCAACTAGCCAGGTGGGTAACTAGCCACGCAGTCATTCACAGGATGAAGAAGAGAAAATAAAAATGCTGCCAGAGAAAGCTGAGCAAAGCAAAACACACTCCAAAAGAGCTTTAAAAAAACCAAAAAGAAACAAAACCAAAATAAATAAATAAATCCCCCCCCTGCAAAAACAAACACAGGTACAAATAAAAATACATAATATTACAAAACTTAAGTGCTTAAATTAAACTCAAAAAGTTACAGAAACTTAGATACAAAAACTTACCAAAAAGCACAAGTCCGGATTAAGCCAAGTTTAGCATGCAGAACACAAACAAACACAGAAACAAAGCAGAAAAACAACATAAGAGACACATTTTTAAGCACAGTTATACTGAATAAAGCAGTTAGCTACACACACGGTATAAACACACATACGCGCACGCACGCACACACACACACACACACACACACACACACACACACACACACACACACACACACACGCAAACAGCTTTTTGCTAAATGGTGCTCTGACACAAACGCCATATGCTAACAAGTAAAGCTAAAAAGAAAAATCTGATGAGCAATGACTTTAGTTCACTTGACACACATGCGCACACACACACACACACGCACACCTGACAAAGGTGTAAGAGATGCTGGATACCCAACGCCATCACACCAGTGTAGTCTTTACCTGGCCAGCCTATTTCCAGCCACCACTGGAAATGAACAGATCCTCATGCATATTCTGTCTCATTATTATTTCAATTTTTTTTTAACTTGTCTGAAAGAACAAAGTCCTCAGTAATCAGCAGTTATTCCCCTTGCTCTTATTTTGAAAGTTTAGTCACTGCCCTACTCTACTCATTATTTTGATTCCCTGGCTGGGCCGCCGTCTTTAATTTAACTTGGCTGCCTCTGTAGAAAGGTTAGAGTCTCGCCATCGGACGAACTGAACTTGCTGTTTGAGCTGGAACCAATGATGGAAGTCTTTTCTATGCTCTGGAGAAAGCTGTGATAATTGTGAGGTAGCTGATTATATTTCTCAGTTTCTTTGTCACCAAATAAGTCTTTTAAGAAAATGTGCACACACAAGCACACACACAAAACTAAACCTGTGGGAAACCATCTTCTCAGCTATGTTGACCCATTTCTTTTTAGAATTAAACCCAACTCAAATTGCATTACATGGTCACATGACTATGGAAGAGGATTAGGGCCACCCGAGGAAAAGTGGGGATGTCTTTTGTAAAATTTTGTAATATTGTAAAATTATCAGGCACCCTCTAATAGAGAAAAACTTAAATAAATAAATAAATCCTCAGATCTTCAACAAAAGATCAAAGCTTCCAAAAGCAAGGAAACAAACAGGCAGCCAACCAAACAACCAGATCAACCAGCCACATGGAAACCCTACTCGATTCACGGGCAGTCAACAATACTCCAGCAGTTTTTTGGGGCTAGCTGAGCAATCCAATGCAAGATTAAAGTGCACGCGGGCTTAATTAATAAATGGAAAAGTAATTTGCCTGACACATGGTGTCAGGGAGGACAATGGTTTGTTACCTTACAGGAATCTCCCACACTGACTGCTAGGCACCTAAAAATGGTCTTAACATTTACTGAAGCACCAAATCAGAGTGATGTAGCTTCCTGAGTGGGAAGTAAGCTTAATGAAAAAACAAATAAACAAGTCCAATAAAAAAAAAGAAAAAAAGAAAAGTATAAATCACATTCAGAAACAACATCATTTGGCAATTGCCAGACAGAGTTTATATAAACAAGTTAGTAATGCAAGTGAATATCTCGCTAAACATTATATAGAATTAAATTAGCAAAAATACGTGTCATGTTTCAAAGTATTTCGTTTGTAAACTAATACTTCTAATACAAATTTTACTTTATTTTTTTTTATATCTCAACTGATTAGCAGCTGCTTTTACATGTTGTTCAGTGTCTGGGTCTATTTCTGCCCTATATTTGTAGTGCAGGAGCTTTTTTATTTATTTATTTTCAATAAGATAGCAAATTATAAATGCAACAATCAGAAGATATGGAGAGCATAAAAATAGAGCTGCACCCTTGATTCAAAGTGTGTAGTAACGAAGACAAATCAAATCATCTATCCTGCTAAAAAGACACTTTTTCCTTCCACTTCTCTTTGCATAATAGACGTATACGTAGGAATACTCACGTTGTTATTCCGCGTCTCCACTGCAGGAAACTTCCTGACAATAAATTTAACCGCAGACTCCAAGTTCTTATCGACGAGATAGGAGGGCTTAGCCTTGGGATCGCCACATGCCTGTGGAGGAAAAGAGAAGAGGACGTGAGGAGAGAGGAAAAAAAATATGACAAGTACAGTGCTGCTACTGAAACATCTGGCTTTTTTACCCTTTTCTCACTTTCTCATAGTATGGCATGTTAAATTTGTTGTATTTACTGGGGTTGGATTTAGTGCTCATAGTGAAACCTGGTTTATCCCAGGACTGATATCAGAGGAGGCGTTTGAGTGAATGAAATATCAGCACTGCATATATTCAGTGGTGTTTCCAAACCAGAGGCATATTTAAGACATGAAAACGAACACACACACAAACTTGATGCAGTGGCATGTGCAGTCTTATTTTCCATTAAGATGCACATGCCAAAAAAAGGATTGACAGGGTAGATTTCCACCAGGCTGAACAAAGTTTGGAAGTCTGCGGTTTTCATGTTTGGATAAACCAGGTTCAACTGAGCAAGAGCCTGAACTTATCAGTGGTTCTCAGCTGCTGAGCTGTAGAGATTAGAGATTTTAAATAGAATAAATACTTAAAATTGCTCATTTCTACTGATTAGACAGTTGCTTTTTGTGAATAATAACCCTATAACCAATAACTGACAGAATTTTAATTGAAATTTAGTTCTTGGTTATTTTAGTTCTGGTATTAAAACTGATAATATGTACCAACTGGTAATATTTTAATATCTGTTTTAGTACATATGAAATTACATATAACTCGGCAGTCAGGGTGGTGGTAGCATAATTCACCAGGCTTTATGAACCTCATGTCATGTTTTTCCTCACTGATAACTAAATGACAACCAGACTTAAGTCTAGAAAAATAATTCTGTCTTGAGTTAAATATGACAACTTATGACTGAAGATATTAGGGTCCATTCTATGACATCATATGAAAGGTATGAAGTGGGGATTTTGACTTACAGATTACTTTTACACATTATGACCTAATTATTTACGCATTTTCATGAAAAAAATGTTTTTAAAAGGGTAAATTATAATAATAAATACCATGGTTGGTTACAGTTAAAATCTGCATTATTGTGTTATTATGATCAGTAACGAGATTATTATTATTCCACACGATTACTCAAGACGTTTACCTAAACAGACGTTTTAAACTTCCTCTGAGTGAACTTCCTTGAAATTTAATTCTAATTCCAATGAAAATAAATAAGAAGGAAAGAGCTGAACGCCTGGCAGGGAGTCAATTTGAGCTTGTTGGAGTGACAAAAGTAAATTTGGTGGCTGAAACACAAAACAAAAGCATTGATGCAAAAAAGAATGCGGCATAATAATCATCTATCTTGTTTTAATAGTTTTTGAAGCTAAAACTTTAACTGAAATGAATATTTGATGAATTAAACAGCCCTCTAAAGCCTCCTTCAAGACAAACCACAGTATTTTAATAAATGATTAACTATTTCAGAAAGCAATTGGTGGCGGTTCCTTAGGAAATTACAATTTGGTTAAATTACTAGTTTTTAAGACTTTTGTTAAATATTGTTTAGTGATGGTTTACAAACAATTAATCCTGAAAGTTTAGCTTTGTTATCAACAACACAAATGAGGCTGAGAACCACTGAGAGTCCCAGGTTACAATGGTTTCAGTGTCAAACTGTGTCTCTGAGTGGTTAGTAACACCACTACATGACGGGAAGAGCAATGAGCAGGTAGAGGGAATGAAACAGAAGAGAGAAAGAAAAATAGGTAGAAAATGGGAAGGAGGGAGAAATTAAAGGCACATGGAGGCTTCAAGTGAGAAATGGCAAAGTAGGGCACAGAACGAGAGAGAGATAGAGATAAGTGTTCAGAGAGAAAGCCTTTTCTTAGTTGAGTGTTTTCTATCCTACATGAGCAGAATTAATTCACTGCACCTGCACATTTCTGCTTATTCATATTCTAATCTTTTACTCTGCAGGTGTTGAATTGTCTGCCCTGACTGCCTGGCAGGAAGCAACAGCTCTCATGCATTATGGGTAGTGTAGTAGCAAATGGTGAGGAAGATGTGGTCCATGCATGTGCCATAAACAGAGTGAATGTGTAAAGTTTATTGGCTGCCAACACCGAGGAACAATCCTAGAAGAGGTCAGACCCTTTGTTCTGAGGATTCACTTCCTCGTGGTTAATGTTCAAGTTTAGAAAGTGGAAGTACACATTTAGAAAGGCCAGAAAAAGTAACATGAAGTTACCATAATGAGAACTGCAACACTTAGCTGTACTATAAATGAACTGTTTTCTACACTGCAGGAACAAATCATAGCTAGTGGCCCATCAGGCCTGCAAACAGCAACACAAGCATAAAACCTGGATTTCAGTTTGCATGGCGCTGAAAGGTTTCCAGCATCAGCCAGTACAAAATGAACCCGCAACACAACAACACATGCTAATTCACACTGACAACCTCGGTATCAAAACATGATGAAATGCAGGCTGGAGATTCAGGTTTTGTTGACACTCCCACAAGACAGCGAGCAGTAGCTCCATTTAAAGCTGTGTTGTAATATACCGCATCACTGACAATGGGTTTGGCCTTAAGACTCTGAAGCCTTTAAACAATGGCAATTAGTGCCCTCTCTTTTAGGATTTAAAGTTTAATCACGCTTTAAATTAAAAAAAATGGCAATAGCTACTATAGAATCATGTCAAAGCTTGTGGCTGGTTTAACCCCGGTTAAAGAGGAAACAGTGATAAGCAGCTGCTACCATTATGTATCTGCTAAAATTCAACTTGGAATGCAGAATGGTGCAGACACAATTTTAATTCCCTAAAACTATGACATGAAAAAGAAAATCCAGTCTACCCAGCGAGCATAATCAACTACAGTATATGCATTTTGCTAGAGACAAAGCCAAAACCCAGTTCTGCTCTGCATGCTTAGCTCTTACAGTTCTATAGCTGAAACGCACTCACTACTGCTGGATCTGAAACACATAACACATGTGGACACTATGAAGGGATTGGACACAAACACACAACACCAACAAGGTTTCAAGACCCATCAATGACAGAATGGACCTAGAGTCTCAGCTTGTTTCCTTATGCCCACCTCTCTCACACCAGGTCAGACAGCAGCCAGACAATGTTCAAAGGCTAAGTGAAAATCTGCTCAAGTGTACGAGAGGCAGGCTGAATTTTAACTAGGTTAAGAACAAGGAACCAAGATGTGACTGTTAAATCCATGCAACTGCAAAAAGCACAAGCCTGGCTTTGCTAACACAGCACTCATCTGGTGACAGCACCACTAGGTTCACCCAACAACAGACTAGTCACTATGTCTGCAACTGTAATGTAGTTACCCTCTGACTCACACCGGGGAACTGCAGAAAAGACATTGTTCAGTTACTACATCACATTGATATGCTAAACGCAGTGTTTTATCATGTTTTAGCCCAAATTCAAAGCATAAGACAATTCATTTATAGTTGTTGTAAATTACATTAACAACTCTACATAGTCAGCAACTTCAACAGTTTTAAACTGAGTGTAACAGTTATTAGAAGAATTATGTGTGTAATTATGTATTATTTATGCATTTAGTGATAGCCTGTGTATTTTTAAAGTCACAATTTTGAATGTTTAGCACACAAAAGTAATTTGACACAACAGACAAACATCAGTCCCCAGTGTGTTTAAATGCCACTTTATCAATCAACAGGACCAATGCTGCCTGATATGGATATTCAGCCAGTCTGTTAGCGACATACTGCTAAGTTTTTAAACACACAATAAAAAAAATATACTTAATTTAATTATGTGCTTCCGGTTTGACTTTTCACCTTCAGAGCTCATACATGTGATTCTATATAGCATTTCTACTGATTCTCTAAAGTTAAATATTAATCAAAAAAACAAAAAACATTTCCACAACCCTTCGAAAGCTCTAAAATAGGGAGGAAACACACACTGAAAAATTTCATACAAACTCCTATTACTTGAATGATAGTTTGCCACTAATATCAAGTCGAGTGAGTTGCAATTAATGGGCTAAAACATGCAAAACCCCAATTCTGATTATTTTTCAAATTGTATAATAGTATATTAAAGAGATTTCTTTAATGTTCTTGAATTTTTTCTTATTTGGGTTCAGTTAGGATAACTCTTTGGGTATTATTGACCATTTTATTTTCAGAAGAACAGACCATAATTGGATAACTAACATCTTAGCATCACAGATCAAAGACATGAATACTAGTTAAAATTTGACAGAGTTCATATGGCATGGGACTGTCTGTTAGTGCTGGTGGTGGCTAGTGCAATAAGCTGGTTGGCTGGGTTTGGGTGGGGTGGGGTGGGGGCTGATGGCGATATGGATGGAAGGAGGGGCGCAGTGAATGAAGGGACAGGGCATGGGAATAAGCTGAGAATCAGTAGTGGTCAGGAAGGAGTAAGGGAGCTGTTGCCTGGATACCAGAACAGACCTCAGTCTCGCCTCCACCATCGTTTCTCCACTCCGGGCAGCAATTAAACAGCTGAGCTTCTCAAAGGGTCCCCACACTGACCGACATATGGCAGGGGACCATGGGATACTTAGCAGCGGGCCAAGGAAGCACACATCTGAGGACTAATTACAGTTGCTAATTACTGGATGTAATATTTGAACGCTGCTTGGCACCTACTGAGTGACCCTTCAGAATCTGTGAAAACTACCTCCTCCCTGAGATGATTTCATTTTTGTCTGTCATTGCTCTCAGTGTGAGCGCCTTCGTTTTCACAAGGAGGGATTAACTGCTGGGGAAAAAAAAGAAACAGAAAGTTCCCCAAAGAATGGATGGATGGTCTCATGTGATATGAAACCACTAAAGCACTACTCCAACCTGCTATGACTGGTGTATTTCTTGACTGGTTGGCAAGTGAAATCAATCGTGAAGATGGTGCTGCATAAAAATCCTCCTTATGATTGCTCTGGTTACTGGCAGACTGTCGCGGTTGTATATAAGATGCAGACTTGTCTGAGAAAACTTGGAGAACATTCACCTTCAAAGTAACTGCTTTAACCAACATGTTTCAAATGAAGCAACTTTTACTTTGAAGGTAAATGGTGGCCCATTCCAGTTTGTATTGCACTTTTTCCAATTTTCACTACCGCTTAACCAGTAGTTAGTGAATGTTTTAGTGCAGCATCTTTACAACCGCCAGCAACCATTTGCCAACAGGTTGGGGAATAATTTTTCCTTAGCGACCAGTGGTTGCCATGATATCCTTCTATCAAACTGATATAACGATGCTGTACTAAGTGCACTGCACAAACGGGGCTCCAGAGGGCACTTCTGCTGGTAAGCAGTCTTTATGAACTGTGGAAGATGGCAATAGCTAATTGTTTACCATTCAAAGATTTAAAAATTATTATATTTATATTTTATTGTTTTTTATTTTATATATACATCTTATTTTTATTTTATATTATATATTATCTAAATAGTCATTTAGTTAGAAAGAAAGAAAAACAATAATAGAAGAGGGTTTTTTGGTCCTAAACAGTATATTTCACCTAACCCTTTTTAGGTGGTACTTTCAAGATATTGCCATCTACAATTATACCAAATAAACAGAAGAAGGCACGCCTACCTACTGGCATGAATCTCAATTTGTTGCTATTAATAAACAGAAAAAAAAAACATATAGCTACTATTACTGACACATTATATACACAACTATTATTGCATATGAAACACATCCATAACCCATCATAATGTATATTTTTAAACCTTTTTAAAGAAATGTTTTCACTGTGTGTATTATTAAATTTAATACAGGACTATGTTGTTATTTTATCATGTATACTGGACTTTTACACACCATAGGTGAAGATTTAAACACCTGTTAACTATTTTTCCAGCGACAAAAATCTAGTTTGGGGACTGCTTCAAAGACTGTCTATGTGAACTAAAATTAAAAGGCTTTATTTTATGGGGAAAAAATGTAGTTGATGTCTGAATGCTTTATCATAAGCAAATGAATAACACAATGAATTAACATTGTGGGTTGGTAAAATTGACAGGGAATGGAGCCCAGCCTTACTTTCAGCACTACAGATGAAGAGGAGTGAGGCACAAAGGAGAGGACCAACAGATCAGTACAGGTAGCCAGGAGGAGGACGGGGAACAGGGGAGAGGAGGGAGAGGAAGGAGTTGAGGAAGGGTGACAAGGGGAGGGGTTTCATCAGTGGAAGGTGATAAATTTTGCAAACCTTCCAAACTTGTCCTTGCTGCATAGGAGAGGGGGGAAGCATTGGAACGGAGAGAAGAAGAGAAGAAATCAAAACAAAGAGCCCACCCAGGCAAACTGCTGGATCACTCATCCATACACTCACTCACGCTCTCTCCATGTCAGACACACACACACACGTTTTAAAAACAACAGCTGAGGTGTTTCCTGCGTGCTGGAGAGTTTGTTAAGGATAGCCCTTCTGGCATTTCGTTTCAATACAGCACATAAAAACACAAAAATCATGCCGCGCCAACATGTTATCACATTAACACTTATTTTAACGCACGCTGTCTTGAAAGTAACACAATGTGTAGTAATTCTACCTACGCTCTTCAGCACATTGAAAATAACATCCATTTTAAGAGCATGGAAAGCCTTTTTGTCTTGCACAGAAAAGTGTGAAGTTGAAGTTGGGCCTTGCAGTTTTATAATGTTGCTCCACATTCGTGTTCTGGCTGTTGCTTAGTAACTGACGATGCAGTGTTTCCTGACTGCATCCGTGGTGCTCTGATACGTGTGAGACAATCCACTTATTTCTGGACACCAATGGCTCTGGTGCTGTTTTAGCTACAAAAAATTGAAACACCTGAAACTGTGAGTTTGTTCAAACTGGTTTAGATATATTAATATAAGGAAAACATATTTGTTAGTTGTAACAAACAAGTTCCAACAACTACTAAGCAGTTCTGGGGCTGGATTTGACAAATACACATTAAATGCAGTGTATCCTTTTTTCTTTTTTTTCCCTCTCCACCAGCATTTCCAAGCAATCTGTGACAACTGATGTGCTAACTTAACATTCAAAGGCACAAATATCTGTTACAGTATTTCCACATGAAACACATTTAAATAATACAAATTACAGCTAAAGGAATTGATTCTGTTAAATAAGATAACAACACAAAGGCCAAATCTGAGCCAGGAAAAGCTGTGTAATGCCTGTTTTGTCCTTGTCTGAAAGATACTGGTGCACAATAAATTAAGACGTGAAATCTGTATCATGTCAGTTCATCCTTTGATCATGTTATCTGGGTAATAGGGAAAGTATGGGTGTAACTTAGCCTATATGCAATCTTTGGTTCTGTACGAAGTTTCCAAATTTGAGTACACGCTCTGTAAATATTTCCATGATAGCACCAGCTCCAAACCTTCTTCCAACACTTTTTAAACACATTACATTATATACATGTCATTTGTTTAATACATGCACTATGTTAACTAATGCTACTCACTAACTTTGACTTTTTATTGGCTTTCCTGCAGCTATAATCTATGGCATCTCTACCAACCACCATACAAAGCCCATGCCAAGATCCCGGGTCTCATTTTTCAATTACAATTTTAATAAAGCGTTTATAAACAAGTTTGTTGTTTTCTTAGTGTTAACAAGAAAACAACAAGACAAGACACTCGGAATTAATCTTTGCACATGTTTAAAGCTTAGAGTAAATACACTGCTCAATTAGTATTTAATTCTATTCATGATGAATATGTTGCCAAATATGGCATTTCTTTTAAATCTATATATATTATGAGTCTTTTCTTACACACACACCATGCAGTATATTCAACTGCATGGTGTCAATCAATTGATCAGTTAGCCAGTCAATTAAAAATGTTAAGGATTTATGATTTGTTTGTTTTTGTCTTTATGTATCAAAGCTTGGCTACAAAGCCATGGCCCTATAAGCAAACTTAAAATGAATACTGGGCTCTGTTTTCACAAGTTCAGATTTTATTTCCGGTAGCATCTATTACATAAAGGAAATGGGGAATCCCTCAGGAAACATTTTAGTGACACCAGGCATTTGAGGTCTGTGGTGACAGACGTGAAGGTGATGCCATGAAGGGATGAAAGTCAGCAGGTTTTCATCCAAATCAAACAGCTAATTTCACTTATTGAGCACATGTCAGCAAAAAGAAGCACCTGAAAAACTGCTGGCTCTTCCCTTAATGGCGAACTCACCCTAGCCGATTTTATATCTTCAAATCAAACAGAATTAATTTAAAAAAATATTAAATTTGCCAGCACTCTGATGAAATTCACTTTGCACTGCATTTTCTTTGGGGCAACATGCCACTGAAACCATGTAAAATTTATGGAGGTCTTGGGCCTTATCCATCTCATAAAGTAGCCTTGAAATTAAAAATGAGGAGTAAAAATGCCCCTGGTAATCAGGTGTGCCCTTTAATAAATGTCAACCTGCAAATTTTCACCCCAGCAGTTATTCATTAATGTGTTAATGTCCCCTCTGCGCCACCATACAATAGGTAAGCTAATGGCCAGGCGATACTTTTCAGTATTTTCTCCGCAACAAAAGGAAAGCAACCACATTTTGTGGATCAGAATGCAGAGTGATGCCGAAAAAAGGTTTTGAAGCTCAGGGGAAGAAAAAAAGGCTGGTGGTAAAAGACAGAAGAAGGGGCATTAAGTTTCTGGAAGGTAAAAGTGATAACACTTTCAATAAATTTACAAATATTTGATATTTTACCAATATACAATTTAAAAAAAAAAAGAAAAGAAAATTTTATATATATATATATATATATATATATATATATATATATATATATATATATATATATATATATATGTATGTATATATATCCCCAAATGAACCTGAATCATAAAGGAACAATTATTTCAGATTATCTTCCCAAAAACTGCTTCATTTCATCAAACTTTGGTATATCTTCTGTTTTGACTATGTTATTGTACAGAACTTTGGTCAACAATTGTTGTTTTTAAAAGTGCTATATAAATGAATAAACTTGAAACTTGAACTTGAAAGCAAAAGTACTGCAAGAATCACCAAATTAGTAACGTTTCAGAGATGCTGTTTAATTGTGATGGTGTCACAGATGTGTAGGTATAACTTAAGAGACCTTTGAAGAACTTTAAACTAGGGATGCACCAATCCAGCTTTTTCCACTTCCAACATGATGAGGAATCCTTGGCTTTAAAGGTTTTCCAATACAGAGTACCAATCTGATATCAGAGTTAATGTCTCACTGTGAGAAAATGACTGAAAACCATCATTTTATGAGCAAAGTTTAATGAAACAACTTTCATTCTAACTTGACTAAAAATAACAAATACATCAAAGGACAAATTCACTATACTACATGCCAAAGATGAATACAACAGAATTAAAAAAATAAATAAATACATTAGCATTATCTGTTTAATTTATTTGTACTAGTCTGATTTCAGCCCACAGTGAAACCAACATCCCTCCAGTTCCTAGCTTACCTGATGTCTCTGACAGAACATAATCAAAGGAAAGTAAATAAGAGTACCTGAATAAAAGTAAATATGAGAGAGAAGCCAACGCATCGATCCTGTCCAAGCGCTTAGATGTTAGCTTCTTCCGTGCACAAAGAACTGCACAGGATCCAGATATCTGATTGGTGCATCCTGAATTTAAACATGACATCTGAAAAGCAGTTTAAAGACTTTTCTATACATTTCAGCAACACAACTGCATTCTTACATATTGGCCAGTTTTGATTTTAGTCACAATAAACTAAAGGCCTTTGACTCAAGTTCCTCAGACATGGATTAAGTTGTAGTCTTGGACTAAATGTGTTTTTTCAATGCTTCAGTGAATGTTTCTCTTATTTTAGGACTAAGCTTAATTCATTTGTGGGAAACTGACTGAATATTCTTAACACTAGCTTTGGGGTGAGGGGCACGAAGGGTTAGCTGAGTGTGAGTGGGGTTAAGAAGAACAGATACCCCGAAGAAGTAAAATGATGTTAGAAGGTCTACTGGCTGAAAGATAAGCACAGCAAAGAAAAACTTTAATGCCAGCTCAGCCAAGATTAATTAAGGAAGAGATTTTAGGGTTTCTGCAGATAGTCGATGGTGTGATGAGTGAATATGCTTAAAATGGATAGGAACATTGCTGTGATCTTAGATGAATTACTATCTCCCAAAGGTAGAAACCAAACAACAAAGCAAACACAATTATCTCCACTGATTAAATATTATAGGAAACTTTGATAGGGTTTGCAAGATTAAAGAACCAAATCAAAAGATTGAGCACATGGATTTTGGTACAAATTTCTGCCCCAGTTCTTTCATTCCTAGCTTTGGGATGCAGCTAATACTGGATGCTAGGACGTTTTCTAATATTACAAGGTAAAATGAAGCATTAAAATAACATATGAACAGGTCAGAGTGGATATGTTCAGAGGATTTATGGTGGGGCAGGTTTGAATATAGATAGATATGAAGATGATGGGACAGACAGAAAGAAAAAAGGAAGGAAGGAAGAAGGGAGGGAGGAAAGGAAGGGCGTATTAAGAAGAGTAATCAGCAGCAAAATCTTAGTGTCTGACTGCTCATACTGTGTTATAACTTTAACAGACATGCTCAAAGCAAATTTATTACTACAGTGGCATTTTAGCTGAGTGTTTTACACAATGAGGGTGCCTTCAGACCAAAACAAAATAATGCTTTGAAAATTAAATGCTGTAGAAAGACACCTCCAAACTACACATGGGAAACAGTATGGGCTTTCAGACAGTTTAACACTCTACTCTTCACTTGTTAAAACTGGCTAAGATATGACTGGCCTCTTTCACTCGCTCCCTCTTTTTCTATTCATCATACATACTCAAGCAACAAAGGCTCATCCCACACAAACAGACCCACTACTCTTTTTTTCCCTCCCACACACACAAAGCATTAGTGTAAAACTTGAGCAAGAGTCAGTTAACATTAGTAAATGTGTCTTATATAACTGAGCCTATTGCAATAAGAAGCAGATGTAGTATCAATGTGGGCACTGAATTTATTTTCCCACCACGTCACTTTAGCTTCCGCATGAGTTTACTAGTTTTATTGTATCTATTTTTATTTTACTGAATTATTATGTGTGCTGATGTTTATTCATCAGCACACTAATGGCTCATAATTCGACAGACATCCCAGTCTAAAGCATCCTCATAATTTCTGCCTTGGAAAATTTAAAACAATCAAAGAATGATTTCTAGTTTTTTATATTAGTTAACTAAAATGCAGTTTGTTTGTTTTTTACTTCTGATCTAGTCTTGGTTTTTAAGTGTGTTTGTAGTCAACTGTAATAGCCTTAGGGCACTTACCACAAACATGCAAGTAGGGTGTGTTTTTGATGCTTTTGGGTGTGTTCTGCTATGAAACTTTAAGGCTATGGTCAAAAAATGTCAGTTTTGCTTAGTTTAATTTGTAACTGCACAAAGTGAGCAGGAGGCACCTGCATGACAGCCATAAAAAGAGCTGGTGAGATTCTGATCCTCTAAATATGAAGGAAAGGAGATCAGCATGTCCCTTGTCACCTCCTTTTAGCAGAGGATAAAGCATCCTGTATCAAAGGAAAAGAGATAATACCATGCCATAACTCATAGAAATGCACTATCCAGCAATCAATCATTATGATTGTGAAACAAAGCTGATGGGGTAAACATTAATTAAGTTTGTTTTTCTTTTAATTTGATAACCGCCTGATATGTTATCAGTCGTGTTATACCAACAAGGAAAATGATCAAAAGCAGGCTGTTGTGATAAAATCTGCTTCAAGGAGCTCTATGCATTTTTGGCATGTTCAGATCTTTACAGTTAACTGAAGGGTTGCCATAATTCATTTTTGCATCATTTCTGTCCAATACTGCATTTTCAGCCTTAAGGTTCTTAAGGTTCAGGCTCAGAAAGCTTTAATAAAGGCAGGAGTTACACTGGGCCATCTCTCCAGCAGTGTCAACTCAATGAGACACTTCATTTCACTCTATAAGCCATTTATTCCTATGTATTGAACACTGAAAAGCAAAGGGGGGCAAAGTATCTCAGATAAGGTTCTTGTAATTCATCTTTGGGATATTATACTGTCACCACACCAGCCCACATCAAGTTATTAAGGACATTTTATAAGCGCAGCCAGATTCTCTTCTCTTTCCCTAACTCCTTATAAATTATCTTTCAGGAGAGGGCTAAAGCCCTTTTCTCAAGGTGATCAGGAAAATGCAGCCCTGAAATTTCTCTATACAGACCCCAATTTCCTCAAGAGGCTTTACTTTTTCCAAGCTGCCATTTAACCAGATGAATAAGAAAAAATTTTAATAACTTGCCTGGTTAAATAAATGCCAGGTAAAAACTGATATTATGTGAAAGTAAGGCTTTACCCTAGCTTAGTTTCAGCTGATACCTCTCTATCACAACACACAGCCGTTTTTGACATGAAGTCATGCTGATGGTTTCTAAATGATCTCTTGATAGCTTTATTTACCTTTGTGCTTTTTAGCTCATTTTAAATACATAATTTTGCATTACGTGCCTTTAAAGATTAACATTAACCCATGAAAAGCTTATTGGACAGATGTCAAACTGCATAGCATTTATGCAGTCAAGCAAAACGCCTGCTGGATACAGCTAGGGTGCAAATGAAACCATTCGTTTATCATTGGCCAGCATATATATAAAAAATTAGATTCTGGTTGTATCATAAATATTTGTTCGGTAATCAGTTGAAAATAACAATCGAACGTCCAATTAACCGACTTTACTCGTTACTTTCGCTTCATTTTTTTCCACAATTAGTGTACCCAGCTAAACTAGGTACCTGCCAGCTAGGTCTGAAAAAAGCATCGAGTTCGGTTATGTATATGTCAGTGACTGGGGTGAACTAACAGGCTGCCTGCAGCTGGAGTTTGGCGTTTTAGCTCTTGGTGGAGGGGAGACGACGCCCGACTCCTAGCTTCATTAGCAGTTAGCTTAACTAGCAGCCGCCGCCATTATAGCGGCCAACGACGGCAGCTAGCTTCCACCACTAACGCAGGCCCAGGGATTTAAGGGGCTTGTTTGGCTGTTTCGGTTCTTTTTGTTTATCGCGCTACCCATTACAATCAACTCCCATTTTGATTAATCTAACCGAAAATCAGTTCACGTCGTAAATCCAATGGCCAGCTTTACCGCAAGCTAACGTGACAGCTAGTGGCTAGCTGTGCCCACAACCTGCTTCCAGGGATACCAAAGGGATAACGTAAGTGTCGTTTGACGCACATAAACACGCAGTTAGTAAAATAATAATAATGCCTAATGTCTAAAATGAGACCTAAAAGTCTTCTAACTGCTCATGCCGTGAGAGTAGCAATCAGTGCTAGCTAATCCCATATATCTCCCTGATGTTAATTTGGGATGTCCGTAAAAAAAAAAAAAAAAATCTGTTCAAAGACTTGTATGCGATCAATGGGGGGCACAGCCTTGCGTGTGTGTGCGAACCTTTTTAATATTGTAAACACGGGTCAGCATCCCGATGCCTCTGTCGTTGAGGATGGTGAGTTTTTCTGCCAGTTTCTGCTGGCTGGGCTGGATCACTCCCCGAGACATCTTCTCCTCGCTGTTCGCCTAAATCTCCAAAGCAATCCAGTAAAAATTCCACAAATCTCCGCAGTCTTGTTCCGTAAAAATAGGGAAGAAATGGAAACTATGATTTATGTCGTTATTAGATTAAATTTCGCCCATGTTCAACCAGCTTCCTGTACTCCACCCCACCGTCTCCCTGCCTGTTTTTCTTTTTTTTTTTCGTTCCCTGGATGAGGAGTTGTCCTGGTTTTCACAACGAGGCTGGCTAATGCTGCGTTCACGGACCCTCGTTAATTTTTTTTATTTTAAAGACTTGGCGTATACTTCCAGATGATGCTAAGATTTGTTTTTATAACAGAAGTTGGCAAATTCATTTGGTACACCACCTAAACATTAACAGCTCATAACAAAGTAGTTTAAATAAGTAGAATAGGGGTCTGTCACATCAACCGTCTGTATGTTCCCTTCCCTGGGCTCTTCCTTTTCTTCTTATCTCATCTTCAACATCCTTTTTCCATTATATCCACTCCTCCTCCTCTGTACATATCAAAACCATCTCATCCTTGCCTTTCTAACTTTGTCTCCAAACCCTTCAACCAGAGCTGTCCCTGAGATGTACTCGTTTAAAAAAAAAAAAAAAAATCCTGATCATCCTGGTCACACCCAATGAAAATCTTAGCATCTTCAACTCTGCCACCTCCAGCTCAACCTCCTGTCCTTTCTGTTTGTGCCATCATCTCCTAATCATATGTCATAGCAGGTTTCACTATCACTACCTCTGCTCATTGCAGCTATTAAAAAATAAGTAGAAGAGTATATGACTCAATAAAACCAAATAGAATATGACAGGGCAAAAAAAAAAAGATGAAAAATAGTTCAAAATCAAAATAAATGCAATAAACAGAGATAAAAAAAAATATTAAGTAGAAGTATAATTTTCTAGCAGTCAAACCGGGCCTTTAAAAATCTAACAAATTTACTATTTTATTTTGAGCATTTGAACGTATCACATTGTGACGTAGCTTCCGATTCAGCTGTCAGTCGCAGGAGCTTACACTTTCTCACAGATTGTTTCGTTTTTTAAATTTTTTTTTTTATCTTGTATTAAAAAAAATAAAGCTGTGATAATGTGAGATTCTACTGCAGCGATGGCATAAAGCCCTTTTAAGGCAACAGCGGTCTAATCTTTTGCGGAAATTTGATTGAATCCAGTCCATTTAAACCAGGTTAGTACAAAAGTAGAGAAACTAACGTGAGATGTGTTTACATTCAGACATCAGCTTCACTTGTTACAGACATCAGTGCCTTCCCTTTTCAGTTTAACATTTCTTGTGGCATACACAGTTTTAGCCCAGTTTGTGTAACTATACATTACCAATACTTAACAAATCAATTACAAACTTAATGCTTCAGCTAAATATACGTTTGCATGTTTCAGGCCAGTCT
The DNA here is from genome assembly GCF_041146795.1 of Maylandia zebra. Taxonomy (NCBI): domain Eukaryota; kingdom Metazoa; phylum Chordata; class Actinopteri; order Cichliformes; family Cichlidae; genus Maylandia; species Maylandia zebra. The sequence goes on from NC_135179.1 coordinate 6,258,073, forward strand.
TGTAAACTTTGTTGAGATGCATTCACTGGCTCAGGAGATCCACGGCTTCGCGAAAGACCGACTGAAGAAACAGTGCACGCGTGTTACCACAGTGACAGGCAAAAAGCTACTGGAGAGGAGGAGTGATGGAGGAGAGGGAGATGTGGAGCTGGTTGAAGAGCTGGAGGATGGAAATGGGTGTGGATTTGTAGAAGATAACAGCCTGGACCTCCAAGTTGGTGTCATCAGACCGTTCCTCCTGCTGGGTAATCTCTGTAGCACCATTCTTACAAATGCTTTTTTTTTTTCAGTGCTAATCCCACCACATGATTGCACTATTCTAGAACCAGATCGATATATCTGTTGGGCATTATTAGCAGTTGACCTATTGGCCTATCACACGTATATATCTGCATATAGATTGTCTGATATGCACCAATATTTTCACAAAACATAACACAGAAATCTCTCATCGCTGTCTGCTGATTACACATAGAGTGTCAGCAGTTTTGCATTTTGAATATTAAAGCATGCAAATCTATTTTAGGAACCCTCAACAGAAAACAGTGAATCTGGGAATATGCATAGGTTCAACAGAAATTGACACAGTATCTGGGTCTAACAAGTAAAGTAGCTGCAGAAGTGTTGTAAACCTGTATTCTTTCTCATGGCTGGCAGGGAGCAAAAATAATTCAAGTTGTCTAGAAGTCTATGGAAAAACAGCCCTACTTCTCACTTTTTCTGTAAGCTCAGTAAACCCTTTCCTGATGGGTTTGTGGTCTCAGTCGCTAGGTTCAAGACTCATTTAACAGAGCATGATGGTCATTTTCTAAATTGTCATCCAGTTTAGCGTAAAATTAGTGATAAAACAGGGTATGTGGCTATCTTGTGATTTGTAAGTCAATATCCTGTCAAGCATAATTGCTCAGTTTTCTCAGTCGATTTCACCTATTGGCTTCTGAGTCTTAAAAGAGTCTAGTGTGGTGCGCCGGTTGAGATCGCTGGAACGAGCAGGCGACCATATGCCACAAGGCTGAGAGCGGATGACCCGGGTTCGAGTCCAACCTGCGGCCCTTTGCCGCATGTCTTCCCCTCTCTCTTCCCTCCACTTTCCTGTCAGTCTTCACTGGCCTTATCAAAGCTAAAGCCTTAAAAAAAAATCAAGACAGAATGGCCCTGGTCAGATGGTGGATTCAAACCAGGACCTCCTTGCTGTGAGGCTAACCTGTGTAAAACAACATAGTTAAAGTAAAACCATCACAGGCACATAGTAAGGGCCTTCAGCTGTGCAAACATTTATATATATATAAAGCGTTCTTTAGGGCAGCAGGGTTGAATAACTCTGAGTCACATGGCTCTGTTGTAACTGACAAGTTATTGTATGAGCATGCAGCGTCCCTCAGTTTTCACACGTGAACAAACAATTTGAGGAGAATAAGCGGCAGATATTTTCCACGCTTCTCCTTTGTCACGTCTAACACTTGGGAGAAAATAGTCCACTTCAGAAGCATATGCACTTCCGGAAGTACTCTGTGTACTTTACATGAAGAAGCTGCCTGGACAGAGCATGCAGGATGCATGTCACCCACTCTCTAATGGTACATTTACTGGAATATTAGCCATGCTTTTCACACAGTGATACAACTGGACAGCACACAGGCTTTTCATAGCAGGATTCAATATACAGTAAATGGTATAACATGGACAGAAATAAGAAGTTGATGTGATTTTGCCCCAAAACAAGATTTTAAAAAGCTTTTTTTTCCACATGGACATTTTACCTCTACCACCATCTTTACTGTTGCTGAACCTTCCCACAGATTTAAATTCAGGACTCTTATAATGTCTCTGTGCAGATCCAGTTACTGTGGCAATGACTTAACATTATTAATTCCTAATAATGGATAAATCATTGTTGTTAATTTTCAATTTGTCCAAAGATAAATGTTGACTTGCCCGTTTAGCTGGAGGATGCAGCTTTCCACATGTCAGCATGCATCCATCCTGAAGCGTCCTTGAGCTTGACATTGAATTCCCACCCTGCTCTGAGGTGCTGTTCACATCTGTAACTAACGCTGCGCTTTGACCTCACTGCGAGAAACAATCGACAAGAGAGTTTCTCAGCAGGGATCAATAAAATATTACATCTGTCTGGCTCAACAGAGGTGACTCTCTTCCATACAGTGATCCATGCGCTTCAAACATTAAAACCTGTTTTCATTCCCCAAAGTACCTCAGTGGTCACATCAACCTGTTATCACACTGTACAGGATGATAGGGCATGTGTTAATAGTTCTCTGATATTTTTGTAACTGCCTGTGAGAGTATCTCTGTTTTTTTCAGTGCTCTTGTGACAGATTTTCATTGTATATTCTGTAAATAGAGTACAGTACAGCTCTGTCAGGCTGGAGGCGAGTTCCTCTCTGAAGGCTTTGTGCAGACTCCCTCAGTTGTCTTTGGCGTGATGCTGTGATATTGCTAATATTTATAATGTGTTGCTGTCCTCTGGCTACAATCCACTGACAGTTATTATATTTTGACATACACATAGATATCATCCAATTTAAACCAGCTCCTATATCTCCACAATATCAGTTAAAAAAGTAAACAAAAAAAACGTTTTACGATTTTATATTTCTTGCAGAGTGTCAGGTCATGGAAATGACATTCGTTCCCCCTTTTAGATGCATTTAATATGAAGCTATAGCCAAAGAAGAGTCATAGTATAATAGTATGCCTGGCAACATTCTAAAATTAAAATAAACTACCTACTAAAAGTCTTTCAAAGCGTTCCAACCTACAGGTTTGCGTGTTTTTCATTTAACCCAAATGTCTCTAGTGCTGTAGAAAATTTGTTGAGCTTCTATTTTTAACGTGTAGAAAGGCTGACGGCATCCCCCTGTTTCCAGTCTAGCTATGTGCTGGTGCTTAATATTTTTGATCTTTCAAGCAAATGCAATGTTGAACTGATTTGTGTTTGACTGAAGGTAATAAAACATAGGAAGTATCTCATATGAGCAACTTTGGAATCTTGAAACAGAACATTTTACTTTAAATAATTCAATAAATGCAATTTATTATTCTCATTTTTATTAGTAGTAGTAGTATTACAGCCACTGGCTTAAACTAACATTATTTTCCTTTGACCGTGGCCTTGAACATCTTTTGAAAAGAAACGCCCAAAAAAGTCTTCAAGAAAAATCCCTCACACACATACTGTAGGAGAAATTCCCTTCCTTTATCTGGAGACCTAAAAATGACCGTGTGTAGTGCATCTGATCTATGGAGGCAAAGATTGTTCCTCTTCTAGTTTTTAAGAGACAGGATGGAGATAAAAATATAAAAAATAGCAATCGATTAAGACACATTTTTTCCAAATCTCATTATTTTTAGAATAAAAATGGACTCTTTTTTCCCATTATTGATTCAAATGCATCTACAACAACATCTGCAGGCAAGAGCAGAGAAGTTATTCTCTGTGTGTGTGCGGGGTATTCATTGGGATGATCTGCAGTTTTTTTCATGGTACATGTCGCTTTAAGGGAGGATTCTCCCTCACCAATTAATAACACAGATACAATTTTCACTGATAAGCAGAAACATGTAATAATGATATACAAAAATAACTAAATGGAAATGCAGTGAAAATCAATAGAAGAAGTATCGACTTAATTTAAAGGTTTTGGGGCAAAGTCTGCCAACTAAAAAATGAAAGTGGCAAAACCTCAGTCACACAGGCCTGGAGACCAGTTGGTGACGCTCTGGCACCCTCAGTTGCTACGGGGGAAATGTACAGTGATGAAAGAAAGTATTTCTCTCCTTCCTGACTTCCTTGTTTTTTGTCATATTTGTCACACTAGAATGTTTCAGGCCATTAAACAAATTTTAATATTAGACACTGATAACCCGAGTAAATACAAAATACATTTTTTCAATGATGATTTCATTTATTGCAGGTCTGGGCTCTTTTGTGACCTCCTGGATGAGTTGTGGGTGCGTTCTTGTTGTAATCTTCATAGGCCGACTTCTCCTGGGAAGGTTCACCATCAGTTTTCTCCTTGATGGCTTTGTCACCCGTTCCAGACTGATAGATCACTTTGGTTCTCATCTGTTCTCGAGTTTCTTTAGCCAGTGGCATGTTGTGTTGCTTTGGGTTCACAGACAACTCTCTAGGTCTGCATAAATGAGGCTTTAGCGATTGATTTTGCAGTAGTGGCCAAAAACCAGCTGGCAGATAATCGTGCATTACACATTTTAACCTCGCAACTGGCGGTTTTCAACTTACCTCTAAGGCTATATGACTGGGGCCTAACTTTAATGTGTCTTCATCCCCTGTGCAGTAATTGTTACAACAGAAACAGTAACAACTAAACGCTGTTTTTGAACCCTCTCATGTTGGGGAGCTCTCTCCATTAATTTGATACTCACTTTTATTTTACTTTTGGTTTCTGTGACTCTACCACTTCACCTTATGCCTTCCCTTTTAACAACAGAGCTCGTTTTCTTTTGGCGGGTTGTATCCACCGTTACTTTGTTTCCACTTTCCACCATGTCAGCTACGTGGGGAAAACTACAGGAAATAAAAGTGCTTTCCTCTTCTCGGTGAGAGCCAGTCTAATTGTTGACCACATTAATATTCAGTTGGCTATTATACTGTGCAATAATAATAATTTATTATAAGTTAAAAACATGTCTACCTCTGCTTTAATAACACCAGCACATTGAGTCTATTGATTTTTTAATAACATCTGCCACACACCACTAAAAATATGATGGACATCTGTCTACTCTTCTTTAGCAGACTCGCTGAACAAGGTCCCCTGTCAGACTCTTATTTAAAAAGTGCTCTAAAAATCCTGGCATCCTTTCACAGATGTGTCAGCGTAAATCGTCTCCTTCTATACTGATGAGACATATGGGCCGGAGCAGGCTTATTTCCAAACACACGCTCAATCCTTTGGCTTTAGATGTGCATCTCAGCACCATGAGTTTGGCATTACGTAAAAGTGGATTGGCTAATGCAAAGAGTGCAAATGTTGCTACTTTGAAGACAGTAAGCTGAGAATCCACCCTGGAAAGTCTGGAGCAAGTGCTTCCATCATATTCTGCTTCCTGCCCATATGTCTCCCTCACATAATTACCCAGCTCCTGCTACTCAAGACTTCCACTGCTGTCTTCATGAGGAGTTATTTGACAAATGGAAAGAGATCATTGCTCCATTTTAACTGTCTCCCTGCGTGATTTCCTTTCTCAGTTGAAACTGGAGTGCTGTTGCCTTTTTGTTTTTTACTTTATTGCCTGCAAAACAATAAGCATGGTCAAGGATATTGCAGAGACACAAAACAAATACAAAACAAACAAGACTGAATCATTATATCTATACCTGCTTGTGTCCCACAATGTCTGACCAGGGGGTTGCATCAGAAGAGGTGGGAAGGTGGTGGAAAAAATGCCAAAGTAATCATTCTTACCACCTCCATCACGGCTACAAGTAATGATAATAAATCAGTCGGGGTAAGTAGTGTGTTGGTCCCTGCCACTGGCAGAGAGGCAGGGACAGGGCACCGCCTGGAGCTCTAGAATGCCAAGGGCGGCGGAATATCTTTTTTTAATTAAAGATTATCTTTATTAAAATCACCCCTGTGTGATTAACACCATATTTTCCACTTGCTGTCATTTGTGTGGAGATATTTTAATTTATTCTCTCTGATTTTGGTCCTTTTTGAATCAACTTCAGAGCTCCATAGGAAGAGGCTGGCCCAGGGGGTTTGCTCCCTTTCAAAACCAGACCCTGAGGAATGAGCCAGTTTAGTAGGGACAGAATTCTTTCACTGCCTTCACTTCAGCAGGTTTTGTAAGTGTTCCTCATAAAGGCTTCCCTCATATGCTGATTGTCTGATTTGGTTTGCTTTAGAAAGCTAGTTGTGATTTCTTTCTTGCTTTGGTCTTAGTTCACCCTGGAGTAATTTGCTTTCAGTTATTCTCACATCCTTCCTATGCACGTCAGTGGAATGTTCACTGGTTAAAAGAATGACTTGTCCTGGAAAGGGTAAAGCCACTGCCTTGATCACTACCCTTTCCTCCAGCTCTGTGAACATCCTACCTGCCCCTTCTCCTACAGTTCCTCTGACCATGATGAAAAATGTATGCATGACAATTTACAAAACTCAGAAATGGCACTACAAAAATATTCTTTAAATGAATGTGTGTATTTCCTGTGGCATACGCAAAGGAACAAAGAAGCAACACCACCACAAACACAAAGTAGCCCACATGTCACATACATGCATGTGCTATCACCACTGGTAAAGATAGGGCCACTAGTGACGTGTAAACTGACTACATTTACTCAAGTACTTTACAGTACTTGTATTTCCAGGTCATTCTACTTAACAGTTTTTGGATGCAAATACTGTTTTTGTTCTTCATACCATTATTTTCAAGCTTTAAATAATTACTATTTTGCTCATTTTAAACTATAAATCTGCTGCTATACAATTCTCTGTTATTATAGTTGAAAGTTTCAGGCAATATACAGTAATTAATATACATACATAGTAATTAAAATCTTCTCCTACTGCAACATTAAAGTAATATACACATTAATGAATCCATTACCATGATATACAAATAAAGTAATGAAAACAGTCACAGTACATACATTGTATGTGATTGCCAAAACTTTTGTAGTATTCCATTTACTTATGTAAAGTATCTAAATATTTGGTTTCCCAATTAGCAAAATGGGTTTCAATGCTTTTCAATTATCAGCCTTGCTCACTGTGTTATTTTGCATGTAACTCCATATGGATGACTCCACAGCGCTGCTTATAAGCTTAAATATACGCAGCCAGTGATTTCTTGACCGGTGTTCTGTTTCTCACTAAATATTCAAATGTCCCGTGATCCACCCTGACTTGTTCTCAGTCCCTCTCTGTGTTCAGTTGATGAGCATGATCAGTTCCATTTATTTTAGATACAGTAAGGTGATTTAGGTGGGGACAAGTGAGCAGCAGCTATAATAAAGTAACAATTAAAAGGGTTTGTGAGTGGGAGAGTGATAGGGAATATATATATCTGCTAATTTATGTATATGTATATAATAATAATAATGATAATGATAGTAATGATAATAATGCAGTTTTCCACCTACACTCTATGCTGCATTATTTCTTTTCAAATTTTGCTGATGAAGGTTTATTGTCATGAAATTGTCTCTTCTCGCAAAAAGAATCATGAACTTCCTTCTCTGCAGTGACAGATAACTCTGAATAGCTACTGTATTTCAGCAGTTTTTAAGCCTAGTCGAGTGTGACTACATACACAAATCATCTGATTCCTATCCCAGATTTTTTCTGTAGCTTTAAGCCGTTTTGCTCTTGGTTTTTGCTGACTGATATCTTCCCCGCTTGGTACTGCGGCTGTTCAAAAAGGGTTTTGTGTCTGCATGTTTTCTTACGAAGTGATATTGTTGCTGATATCCTTCAGCTTTTGCTTTCCCTGCAAAACTTGGCACCGCTTTAAAACATCCTCATATCGATAGGGTCAAAGGTGTCCTTTTCATGAGATAGTTGCTGTTTCCTGGTCTGTTTGATCATCTGTAATCTATTAAATGCCAGGAAATAATAGAATAGAATAGAATTGAATAGAATTCAACTTTATTGTCATTGCACATGCACAGGTACAGGGCAACGAAATGCAGTTTGCACCCATCCAGAAGTGCTTTAGTGATATAGATATATTACAATATATATTAGCAATAATATAGATATGTGAGTATATTACAGAAATGGGTCTATTACGGTATGTTATAATGTACACGGTATGAAGTATGTTGTGAATATTCTATAACTATAAGTATGTACAGGCTGTAGTGAGTACAAGCTATGTACAGGATATGAACAGGATATAAATATGAAAAACTATACAGAATATGAAATAAATAACTTTACAGAATCTGAGATATACAGCTATACAGAAATGTGAACTATGCAAGTTGTAAACAGTTGTAGGATTAAAGATTATCGAATGTACAGAATGATTATTTACACAGAGCTATACAGTAGTGCAGTTAAGATAAGTGAGGGTGTAGATAGTTTCTACAGAGGCTATATAAAGTGCTAGTGGTTGTGAGTGGTGGTTCAGTCCATGTTATTATTGTGTTTGAGGGTACAGTTGTCCATTGTGGGTGTGTGTATGTTCAGTCCATGAGTTTAACGTGGGTCAGATGTCAGGAGGCAGAGTTCAGGAGTCTGACAGCTGTGGGGAAGAAGCTGTTCCGGTACCTGGTGGTCTTAGTCCGGAGGCTCCTGTGGAGCCTCCCAGAGGGCAGGAGGGTGAAGAGTCCATGTGATGGGTGACTGGGGTCTTTGATGATTTTCCCAGCCCTTTTCAGACACCGCTTCCTGTAGATGTCTTTTATGGCAGGAAGTGGTGCTCCGGCGATGCGCTGGGCAGTTTTCACGACCCTCTGCAACGCCTTCCGGTCCGAGGCAGAGCAGTTCCCGTACCAGACTGTTATACAGTTGGTCAGGATGCTCTCGATGGTGCAGCGATAGAAGTTCACCAGGATGTCTGAGGACAGGTGGTTCTTCCTCAGAGTCCTCAAGAAGAAGAGGCGCTGGTGAGCCTTCTTGACCAGCTTGGAGCAGTTGGTCGTCCAGGTGAGATCCTCGGAGATGTGGACTCCCAGGAACTTGAAGCTGCTCACACGCTCCACAGCCGTCCCCTTAATGTGGATGGGTGGATGTGGGTCAGCATTCCTCCTGTAGTCCACGATGAGCTCCTTGGTCTTCTCGGTGTTAAGCAGCAGGTTGTTTCTGTCGCACCACTCAGCCAGACGATCCACCTCCTCCCTGTAGGCGGCCTCATCGTTGTCACTGATGAGGCCAATCACCGTGGTGTCATCTGCAAACTTAATGATGGTGTTGGAACCATCAGCAGGTCTGCAGTCGTGGGTGAAGAGGGAGTAGAGGAAAGGGCTCATCACACAGCCTTGTGGTACACCGGTGTTCATTGTGATGGTAGATGAGCAGCGGTTATCCAGCCGGACATGTTGGGGGCGGTTGGTCAGGAAGTCCAGTAACCATTTGCAGATGAGGGAACTGATACCCAGGTCTGTCAGTTTCCTGATGAGTTGTGAGGGGTGGATTGTATTGAATGCTGAACTGAAGTCTATAAACAGCATTCTGGCGTAGGTGTTGTTGTTGTCCAGGTATGAGAGGACAGAGTGCATTGCGATGGAGACTGCATCCTCTGTGCTCCTGTTCCGGCGGTATGCGAATTGGTGGGGGTCCAGGGTGGGGGGGAGACAGGATTTGAAGTGTGCTAGGACCAGTCGCTCTAAGCACTTAGTGATGATGGGGGTGAGTGCTACTGGGCGGTAATCATTGAGGCAAGATGGGTTGGAGTTTTTGGGTATCGGGACGATGGAGGTGGATTTGAAGCAGGCCGGTACCACAGCGTGGGCCAAGGACAGATTGAATATGTCTGTGAGCACTCCTGCAAGCTCCCCAGAACACGCTCTGAGAACACGCCCGGGGATGCCATCAGGGCCTGCAGCCTTGTGGACATTGATCCTGCTCAGCACCGCTCCTACATCGGTGGGGGAGAGAGTCATAGGTTGGTGGTCTGGCGTCATGTCTGCTTTGGTTGTGGTTGTGGGGTTCCCTCGCTCAAAACGAGCATAAAAGTTGTTGAGCTCGTTGAGGAAGGAGACATCAGAGGATGCGGGGGAGGGTTTGGTGGTCCTGTAGTCTGTGATGGTCTGGAGTCCTTGCCACATGCGTCGGGGGTTGGAGTTGGAGAAGTGTTCTTCTACCTTCTTTTTGTAATGGTGTTTGGCTTTTTTGATGCCCTTCTTTAGATTAGCCCTGGCTGTACTGTAGGCGTGTGCATCTCCTGACCTAAAGGCAGTGTTGCGGGCCTTCAGGAGGAGACGAACATCCCGGTTCATCCAAGGCTTCTGGTTGGGGTACATGGTGATCCGTTTCTGGGTGGTGACACTGTCTGTGGTTTTGGAGATGTAATCCAGTACAGATGAGGCGTACTGGTCCAGGTCTGTGTGGGTGAACATATTCCAGTCTGTGTTTTTAAATCTGTCCTGGAGCACTGCGTCTGTCCCCTCTGGCCACACTTTAATTGTCCTCACAGCAGGTTTCACACGTTGGATGAGTGGTGAATACCGAGGTGTGAGGAACAGGGAGAGATGGTCCGATTGTCCAATGTGGGGGAGGGGTGTGGCTTTGTAGGCTCCAGCCAGGTTGGAATACACATGGTCTAAAGTCTTGTCTCCTCTGGTGTGGCAGGAGACATGTTGGTGGAATCTGGGGAGGACTGTCTTTAAGTTGGTGTGGTTGAAGTCGCCAGCAACAATAAAAGCAGCCTCGGGGTGTTTATTCTGGTGTTCGTTAATGGCTGCAGAAAGTTCTTTCATGGCCAACCTAGCATTAGCGTCAGGGGGTATATACACGGCAGTGAGTATGATCGAAGTGAATTCTCTGGGGAGATAATAAGGTCTGCATTTGACCATTAAAAACTCCGCATTAGGTGAGCAGTGACTCTCAGTAGTAGTGGAGTTCATGCACCAAGCATTGTTAATATAAATGCACAAACCTTGCCTTGTTTCCCCACAACCCAAAGTCACTTCTTTAGATCATTCAGTCACAGTGTCTGGCATTGCTTTTAGTTGTGAAAATTCAAGTTTTACTCAAAAAAGCAGCACCCCAGTAAAGAAATATGACCAAATGGTACATTTTACTTCTCAGAGGTGTAAATAAACACAGTGTGCTGAAAATATTTCTATTATTAAATTGGTTTAAGCAGTTTTACGGCTGAGGAATTATCATCATGCTACAGGAAGCTTTATTTAAACACACTTGGTAGGCAGATGCATGCCCCATCTGTCTGCCTTCTTATCGAGTTGTTTCTGTCTTTTCAGGCTCTCAGGATGCAGCCCACGACATTGACACCCTGCAGAGATATAAGGTCAGTGCAGAGGGATCAATAGGGCGGGCATGCCCTTGCTTTGTTGTGATAGCATGTGTAGTGACATGAGATTAGAGGCAGCTATGTAGCTGAGCTTTCCTGCGGGTCAGCAGCAGCCAGCGAATAGCCAGAGGAGCTTCATGACTCATGCAGTGACAGTTTAGCACAGTAGAGGGAGTAAATGATTACAGTAAGTCTCAGCGCTGCTCCTCCACATCAGTGAAATGTGACTAGTCCTTCTCTGCAGTGGCTGCTCCCAGGCATGGGCATATTGCTGCCTGTGCACTCTCAGGATGATGAATTGGAGAGATTACGAATACCTTCACTTCCTGTTTCTAGGATGAAACCTTGGCTGTCTAAATTCAGGTTTTCTTAGATAGCTATTAAACTCAGGAGATTTGACAGCCTGCCCAAAGGCACTTTATAAAAACCTGCTCTTACCAGTAGAACAATGCCTTTAAACACTGCAGTGGAGTATTTTGTTGGTAAATCTCACATTGAGACTGGCAGAATGTCAGATCTACTCACTGTAAAACGGACATATTATAGATATGATGCTACAGAGAGTAGAACGTCCATTTCCCAACCCAGCAAGAATATACTGGATAGCAGATTTGGTTAAAAAGTGAAAGGTGAAGAGTAGTCTTATTTTTAGAACTCCTATGGACAATCATGAAACAACCTACAGATTCCTACTTTTAGCCAGGAGGCAGCTTTGCAAACCATTCATTACCCAGTTAGAACCCCAAGTCACACGTTGATGTATATAAATGACAGAAGCGTGTTTTGTCAAACTATTGCCATCCTTCAATAGTTTGTCTGTCTGTACTAGATGCTGGGTTGATCAAATATCAATAAAACTAAAGACACACTCTAAAAATGTCATATGTGTTTTTAAAGGCCTAGTTGCTCCAGGCAGGTTTAGCCAAAGAAAACAGCACCCAGTAGACATCTGGTGCTTGGTTGGTTTCCTGTAGTCATGGTTTTGATAGTGATCAACTCTCTGGTTGTCTGGCTTATTGCAGGCACATTTTCTACTGCTTGAAGTCTAACTGCGTTTGCCTTCCTATTCACTTTTCCATCTACAAAAAACTCCCACGTGGATGTCAAAAGCCAGACATTTAGCATGCAGACATAATTCTATTATTTATCATCATTGTGCCGTATGTCATTTTCTTTATTTTGAAAATCCACTGTAGGCAGCAACTACATTAACTGTGGTTTGTCAAAAGTGCATTTTATCCACCAAGGAATATCTGTAATAATGAAAAAATTATTGTTATCTAATCGGAACATACAGGGATATTTTAAAAGCTCAATCAATTAACGAGGTAAAAATGTTTCTTTTTACCTTGTGTGGCAAGACTCAAAACTTCTCTAAAACGAGGTTCACTTTCACTTTTAGCCAACATTACTTGAATAGGAGGAATAAGTACATCTGTTGGGACTATTTACAGCTACAGATTTATATATATTAAGTGTGAAAGTATTTACTGTAGCAGCAGGACAGAAAATAAACCACACTGTGTGTGTTTGATATGTTTTTAATACTTTTTAGGCAATAATATAGCTCTCTGGCATACTGGAATGAGATTTATCAGACTTTGATACACACACAATACTTCCGAGAAGGATCATTTCACTGTTGATTTTGGCCTTTAATGGGATTTGTTGTCAATAATAAAAAATATAGTGTAACGCCTAACTTGTCTCTTAACGCGGAAGAGGATGTTAGATGATACAAGTAGTCTAAAAGCAGAGCACATTAGTGCGACGCTGAGATGTAACGGAGGAGAGAATTTAGCCCTCTGAGGTAAGCTAAATTTAAGTGAGAGTAGACAGATACTGCAAAATGAATTGGAGCCATCTGTCTTCTTCCCTGCCTACACTCGCTCCCTCTTGCTTTCCTCACCCTTTCCTCTCCATCTCTCTCCCCTTTCCTTCTTTCTCCCTGTGCCTCTGCCCTCTCTCAGTCACATTCAGCTTGTGTCATGTCATCAATATGGCTGACAGAATATCTCTCTTACTCTTCCGTCAAGGCAAAAAGAGCTTTTAAAGCAAGTCAATGCTCAGGGGTCATTTGCTCAAGGAGTTTCATGTCTCTGCACCCACTCCCTCTTCCCCATGTCCCCTCTGTCAGGTATCTCATGTGCTAAATGTTGCATATGGAGTCGATAACCTGTTCCCAGATAAGATGGTCTATAAGACGCTCCAGATCCTGGACCTCCCAGAAACCGAGATCACTTCCTACTTCGAGGAGTGCAGGTCCTTCATAGATCAGACTCGGGAACAGGTACGTACACACAGTTAGAATAAAGTCATCCACTTCTATACGTGGATGGCAGTTATGGCGGCAGAGTTCTGCAGAGATGATGTTCTTTGCAGGCCAACCCTGGCATTGCTTTGGCTCAACTGACTATCCATAAACTTATGATTATTACAGAAATAAGCCCTATGGGATGTAAAGTTTTTGACACTTACACTTTGTGTTCAGCAAGATGAACTCCACAAATTTCTCCAATATCTTTTTGAAGCATAAAATGCAATCGCAAGACATGAAAGACTGATGTTAGGCTAAAAGGCGTGACATTAATGCATTTAATGTCACGCTTTTAATAACTTTAAATGTCTGCAGCCTTTATTATCCACAAACTTTATATCAGACATCTAACCAAAAATCCCTTTTAAGAAAACTTAAGAAAGCTGTTGTTTTTTATCAATACGTATGTGCATTTTCTTTCATGTGAATTTATAACTTTAATCTAGATCTAAAATCTGAGTTATTCTGGGAATATTACCCCTACTCCCCTTGCCCCTTAATTCTTTATTTTCTTTACCATAAGTGGGCCAAGGCGGGAGGGCTGGTGAATGTCAACAGGATCACAGATACCTGTGTATCCGCAGAGTGGTCACAGTGCCCACCCATGCTTCTCGTTGTCCATCACCAACGATGCCTGCAGTGAACACAAGAGCATCAGAACTGGGCCATGGAATAAATGACGTTGGGCTAATTTTCTTCCCAGAGACTAAAAAAAGCAAGCAATATTTAAACCAGCTTTTCCCAAACATGCTACTTTTATTTTGACAGCTTACATTATTTTACTTCCTCACACAAACAAAATGGTTTCTAATGATGATGTTAATAGTCAATTGTGTATCCTTTTTTGCTTCAACGAGTGTTGCACATCCTCAGCTTTCCCTACCCATTTTTCTTTGGCCAATATCTCAAGCTTCTTCAGATTTGATGGTCTTCTGGCATGGACATTGGTCTTCAGTTTACCTCAACTATTTTCAGTGGGATACAAGTCAGGACTTTGTCAGTAGGATTCACCTTGGAGTTCACCAGGTGCATGTTTTGGGTAGATAATGTTGATTTCTGATTAAATTATTCCTAAATTGTGAAAAAACAACTTGGAAGATGAAGGCTGATGAACCAGACCCAATTTTTCTGCAGACTGCTTGAAGCTTCCTTTACAAATCTCCACATCTTCTTCTTTCTTTATGTTTTCTTCCATCTTGATGAGATTCCCAGTTCCGGATGCACTGAAGCATCCCCACAGCATAATACTTCCACCACCATATTTCACTGTGGGGACAGTGTTACTAGGGTCTTAAGCCTCTTCCTTCTTTCTCCAAACATAAGAGCTCTAGTTTCGTCTCATCGGACTAAAGGGCGCGCTTCCAGTGAGCATAATCTTTCTCCGGGTTATCGTTAACATATTTCAGTCTGGCTTGAAGTGCAGAAGTGGAGTTTTGTTGGTCTGCTGCCTTGCAGTCTATTCCTGTGAAGGGTTCTAGTGATTGTCTTCTCTGTGACTACAATCCCTGATTTGCCTAAGTCATTCACTAGTCTTGGCAGTTGTTCTGGGGTCTTTAGACACATCTTTCACCAGTTTTCATTCTAGAGTCTTTGAAATATTTTGCTTCCTACCTCTGTCAGGCTTGTTCTGTACTTTGTGGCTGTCTTTGAATTTCGTGATGATACTTCTCACTCCTGTTTTTGGCACTTGGAAATGCTGTGATAACTTTGTATATCCATCTCCTCCTTTGTGAGCATCAATAATTCTTTTTCTCAAGTCTAAGCTGATTTCTTTTGTTTTTGGCAAGGTGCTTTCTCAAGTGACAACTCAAACCCTTGCTGAAGTTTTTATACTGCGAGTACAATGAAAGTTTTAACTTGATTTTAAAAGCTTTGAGCATTACAAAGTTCACATCATTGCACAGCAGTGGTTTGTTCTATGGCTCAATAAAAAGGTCAGTTTATCAGGGGGGTAATAATATTCACCCTGGTATTTTTTGTTGTTGTAATTGTGTGAAAATAAAACTGATGTTTTCCAAGAACAATTAAAAAAAAAAATTAGTATGCTTAGAAATGCTGAATTGAAAATGCTCTGTTAAATTTTTTTGACAAGAACTTTAAATTTCATGTTACAGGACATCTTACCCACAATCAATTCCTGCTCATTAAAATAGCACAGTTCATTCGCACGTGCCTCAATGATGCAGCAGTTGGTCGTCTATAGTTAGTACAAAACACTGCAGCAAAGCTCTTCACAAACCCATCGAACACATTACTCCAGTCCTCGCAGAATTACCCTGGCTTCCCATTCCTACAGAATCCAATTTAGGATTTTATTGATTGCTTTTAAACCACTACATGGTATGGCTCCACTTAATATCTCAGAACTCTTAACCCCCTGTTTCTGCGCCCGAACCCTTCGGATCAGAGAATCAATGGCTGCCACAGATTCCACGGTCCAGGCTTAAAATGAAGGGGATCCACATTGTTGCTGTTTTAGTTGCACCGCTGTTGAACGAGCTTCCTCTTATTATTAGATCAGGTAATAAATAAGATTTATTATTTTAGCTTCTGTATTATCAAGTAGACGATCAGTCCGTGTGTGTTACCGCCTGCCTGGACACTGGTGTCTATGTACACCCCTTTTGCGACTCTTGTGGCCTCTCTGAGCTTGATAATGCAACTGTTCTGCAAAACTAAATTACAAATGATTTCAGGAACATGACAAAGCACCCATGGTGTCGACTTGGCTTTGCTATTTCCCAGGCCTCAAACCCCACCTTGCAACTTAGAGGAATTAAAGGATCTGCTGCTAATGTCTCAGTGCCTGACAGCTTCAGACGTCTGTGGAGTTCATGCCTTAACAGGTCAGAGCTGATTTGGCAGGCAGAGGGAACGCTGCACAGTATTAAGCAGGTGGTTTTAATGTTGTGGCTGATTGGTACATATAAACGACAAACTTGTCAGCTTTTATGGTTTTGCCAGATTAAATGAAAATGAAAAACAACACCAACATAAAAAAAAGAAAATCTGATCTATTTAAAAACTCCTGCATCTACCTTCCCTGAGGAGATTCATGCAGCCTGAAAATGCCTTCTTTCATATCTGCTGGCTAATTTAACATGTCAGTGTGCGCACACAGCTATTCTGCTGCCTCACTGTGATGCATTTACACACATCTACAGGAGGCAGTTATCTGCAACTCAGCACAAAGGTGAGGTAGCAGGCCTGATTACCTTTTAAAAGCTTATGCTGGGGTCATCTAATGTAGTCTGCAAAGTAACATTTTGTGTGCTTTAACTCAATTTTCTCCTCAGTGATTTTACATGTTGTATGAAATACTTTTGAAGGGATTATTTGGCACGGACTTGCATCTCTTTCTGCTTGTGTGTGTGTGTGTGTGTGTGTGTGTGTGTGTGTGTGTGTGTGTGTGTGTGTGTGTGTGTGTGTGTGTGTGTGTGTATTGACCGTAAGCAGAACATAATGTGATGTGAGCGCTGATATGAAAACACTCAACTGGAGCACAATGAAATAACAGCAAAACAAGAAACACTGACAAAACCAAATTAAGTCTCTGTGTTTGCTGTGATGGATTATGTAGCTCAGGCAATTTTCAGTCTGCAGAAGTTTTCTGTAGTTTTCTTTTGTAAAGAAGGAAAACAAGACCTAATATGTAACAATGCTGACTGAAGACACCAGCACAGATATTATAAGGGCAGATCAACCATTCTGAAAGATGGAAACTTATAAAAGAGAGGTCTTATACAGCACAATACAGATATTGTTCTGTGTGCACTTCAATAAATTGTATTTTTCCCAGTGGAACTGCTGGATATTGTTATATTTAAAAAAAAAAAAAAGAAAGCACTCTGATAGCATGCCACTTGCAGCAAGATCATTTAAATATCCTCTCCTTCCTGGGTACTGATGGACAGTAAAAATCAAAACTGCACTCACACGTTCAGTTCCACTTAATTTCAGCCTGGAAAGAGACTTCATTGTGCGACGGGAGATTTCGCTGTGAATAAAAGAGACAAAAAAGTGTCAATACACTGAGCTTCAGAAGTGAGCCGTGGGCCTGCACGCAAGATGTGGCTAGACTTTTAAAAAATATTTCCAGCAAGGCACTTTAGGCAGTAAAATAATTACATCAACATTAATATGTATCACAGTGCAAATTTTTGACACATTCTCACACAGTCCCAGATGCAGATTTGCTCTCTCTCAACTCGCTCTACATCATCCGTCTAATGCTCCTTCAGGAATATTAAGAAATCAGAAAATAACAAAATACAAAATACAGCGAAATTTATCTTTAAGCTTTAATAAATAGCATAAAAACATATTTATTCACCTTTACTCACGACCGGTATGTAGCCACATAAAAAGCTCACTTTGTGCGCTAACATTAAGAGAAATCGTCGTATGAAAATCTTTTGTGAATCAAAGTTTTATTTATACCATTCAAATTCTTTTTAAAATTTTGTTTTAGTTGACAGATTTCTTCTTTAGAGACAAAGTGATCTTTGTGAACTTAGAGTCACCCTTGTACTTCAGTGTAATGCTTTTACTTAACTCTGTTTTACTGAAGTGGGGAGTAGAAACCTCAGCCATACGGTCATGTGAAAAAGAAAGCATGTCTAAGAAAGCATATCTTTCATTTCTAAGGTTTCACATGTCAGGACATAATAAAAAATAATTAGATCCTTTGCAGAAGAATGATCTTGTTCATTGTGGAATAATGGACGTAAAATTCTTTGGAAATGCCCTTAAAGCCCTTCCCAGATTGATGGGCAGCAACAGTTGCTTCTTTAACATCATTGCCGATGTCTGTCCTCCTTTGCATCATGTTAACACACACACGAGAATGCTGCAGATGAAACGTGCATTTATAGAGGTGGTCACACTTTCTGATCATCAGTTCATCAGGTGCATCTGATTACCAGCAGCTGATGGCTATTCACCCTTTTAATTCCCAGGGAAGCTTAAAACCAAAGTGTACACCTCAACCCAATTGAAATGCTGTGACGGGACAAAGAACAAAATTGTTCCACAAAAAGTCCTAGAGAAAACAAATGGTGCTAAAGATGGTCTTAGTTTTTCACACACTCCTGCATTTTGGCATCTGCATTGATTTTTGTTAAATGAATACAGTTTAAAATACTAAGTCTTGTTGTTCATATGAGATTGTTTGCCGCTGTCAGCAGGAGCTGACTGTGTCTTGAGTGAATAGTGGGACCCAATTGCAGACACGGAAGGAGACGGAACTGCGTTTCAAATAAAAGACGAGCCGTTTATTCAGGCTGATTAAACATGAGTACAAAAATAAAGCAAAAAGCGAACAGGGGCGAAAACTAAAGTAAAACCTAAACTGGGGAAATTAAACTGTGGTAACTATAATTCAACTATAATAACTATGACAACAGATATGAACATGATTCTGACCAGGAACGTGCGAGAAACTGTGATGAGGAAAAAAAAACAAAACAAAACACAAGGACACAACCTGAGCAGAATCATGAAGTACATGGAACTTGATGTGACGTGATGGGAGCAAACACAGACAACCTGACAAACACTGAATGAAAACACACACACTAAATACACACAGGAGGTGTTAAGGGGAAGTGGAAACACATGAGGAAACAGCTGACACAAAGTAACATAACAACGTCACAGGGATAGAGTAAAACTAAACACATTGAACAAAGAAACACAAGACTTTCAAAATAAAACAGGAAACATGGAGAGACTTAGATATGACAACACAGGCTTGACAACATGAGACATGCGGACAAGAAACACATGACATATTGACACAGAAGACAAGAGTAGACTGGAAACCTAAACTAGAATAAGACTAAGAAGAATAAGAAATCAAAAATACAAAATAAACTGAAAATGCTCGGTCACAGACCCAGCACCTGACGTTGTTTCTACTTTTAAGACTTGCTAAGGAACAGATAATTGTTTTGAATAACTGTGTACTAGTTTTCATGGTTTTTAAATGCCTTAAAGCCTCAAACTGATCTTGTAAATGGCTAAATGGTTGTTTGAAACTGACCAATTTTATGTTTAGAGTGTTATATATTTTCTTTAGTAATTTTAATTTACCATGAGGACAGGTTGTGATTGAAGTCGAGATGTGAAATCCTGACTTTTCTTAATGTTTACTGTGTCTGTTTTTGGTCTTACAGTCACATTCTCTTTCCACAGGGCGGTGTGGTGCTGGTCCACTGTAATGCTGGCGTGTCCCGCTCTTCCTCCATCGTGATTGGGTATCTGATGCTGAGGGAGGAGCTTTCATTTGATGATGCATACAGCCAGGTTAAGCTGGCGAGGCCATCGATTCGCCCAAACCCCGGCTTTTATCAGCAGTTACAGAAATACAAATCCTAAGGGTCTAAAAGTCTGTTTTTTGCTTTTAAAACTGTGTGACAAAATCAAAATTATAACTGGAGCACTAATGGAAGTCTTTGCCCTGTGATAACATCACAAACATTTTTATGTGGGAACTGTTTTCTTTCTACTCAATTACACTCGCCAACCATTTCACTTTCCAGGAGATAGTTTTCAGCTACTTCTAATGACGCTCATGCTTGTGACAGGGTGACGGGTGTCCTACTGTGTTGAGCAGCACTGTTAGCTAGCTGCATGCTTGTTTAGGTTGGCAGATGTAGAAAGCAAAAACAAGATAGTTCCTTTATAAAATGACATGGCCTGCCTAACCAGGCCAATATTTCTGGAACGAGACATCGCCTCTGAGTGTTTTAAGTCTTCATTAAAACACCATATGGCAACTGCCATTTAATTCCATTATAGTAAGAAACAGCAGACATTTCTGTAGTCAGTATCTCCCAAACTGTTTGACTCACACTAAAACAGTCTAAAAAGACAAATATGTCTACAGGGCAGAGGAAGAACATGAGCATTTGATTTTACATGCGGCTCCCCTTGAAACATTGCAGTTTTGATTTTTATGTAAATGAATCTGCCGATAAGTAATAAACATTTGCATGCCTAGTGCTAGTAAGTGTGTTATTTTTAAACTTCAGCATTGTCTTTTTGTAATACAGTTGAAAAAATATGGTTAAAGCTCTACTGGGAAATTGACTTACTATTTGATTTGTTAATGTTAGACACAGCTATTTGCTTTGCAGTATAGATTGTCTTCTAATTAAAGACGCACCGGTTTTCCTGAGGTACTACTTGATACCTTTCTCAACTACACAAACAAGTACACCATCAATTATAATGATTGCCCTCACTGCAGCGTTGTCTCTATCAATTTCACAACTTTGCAAAGTTGATGTGCTAACCCCGCTCTCCTGAAATAATTAGCTTGTAATTAGCTTGTTAGATAATGAGGGAGAATCCAGTTGGCTCGCATGCTAATCGACAAATACCGCTGGGGTGAGCTCCTAACACTGCAAACACACAGCACACAAAAGTATTATATCCTAATGTTCACCGTTTGAATGGATATAAAGGCTACAGGCCAGATGTGTGTTTGTTGTTCAGCTGGCTGAGAACGTTTACAACGGATTATTGTTACATATTCATGTCCAGAGTGTTGAAATTACCTCAGTGTAGTTTAAATATAATGTAATATTTGTAAGACAACTTAATCAGCAATGTTAGGGAGTTCAAACTAACACAAAAGCAAGTGAATATGCCCCTATAACTGCTTTATTTCCTTCACTATCTCACAGATTTCTCTAGTTTTAAAAAGTAATTTTTAAGGCTAGACTATTAGCTCAGAGCACTGAGGCAGATTGAGTTCTAAGGATGGTAATCTCAATGTCTCGGTCCACCGCTGCGGTCCAGAATGAAGTATCTGAATGGGTATTGGATGGATGGGAGCGAGACTGCACCCAAAGGAGGAATCCTAATTACCTGAATGCTTGCTTGGCTTTTTCCTCTAGCGTTGCACTGAGGATTGCATTTATGGTTTAGCATAAAATGTTGACAACTGTTAAGAGTTACCATTATATTCTCTTAACTTTTAATTCAGCATCATCATCAGGTTACGGTGTGTAAGAGTAAGGTATCATTTGTTGATCCCTGCGGGGAAACTCATTTACTGCATTTAACCGTATTATATTAGCAGCAGTGGGCAGCCATTGTACAGTTTCTGAGGACATAATCCAGCTGTAAGTCAGTGTTTTAATCAAGTGCACAGTGACAGGACCTAATGTAGCATGTTTTTCATAGTGAAGCTCAGAGCTCACAGGGAAAACCTGCACAAGCACAGGGAGAAGATACCAACTCCAAACAAAAGTGCTCCAAATAGAGTTTGTGCAGACTCATGATCCTGTAACACTTCCTCAGCAGACTGATTAATGTCTACTGGAGGGGTTAAAGGCTTCTTTTTAGTTATTGTTATTGTTAAGTTAGGGGTGGTTAGAGGTGCGCAGATGGATCCAAATATCGAACGTATCAATAACATTGCTGGTTTTGGTATCACATGAATATAAGCGCTATAGGATTGATGTGTTTGTGATGATGTTTAGAATCTTATTTGCTATTTTTAGTTCTTAATAAATAAAACAAAATGTTCAATTTGTGAACAATGTACACAGTTAGAATCAAAAAGGGAGATAAACCAGGGTATGCTAACAATGTGATTGACAAATCTGCTCCCAAACCATCAAGATGCTCATCAAGTCTTTTTTAGACTACAATGGGTAATCTAATGTGACCATAACCATCCTTTATATACAGTCTATCAGTGTGTTAACAATGATAGGTTGTGTAATGGCTCTATCATCATACAATTTTAATTTTAAACTTGGTTATGAAACTGTCTGTGTGCAGATGAGCATTTTAGCAGCACATTAAAGTCACCGTTTATTTACCTAAATTGAGCATGGGCTTGCTGGTATACAGAGGACGCAGGAGATTGCTTGCTTATTTGCAGATTCACAGGATATAGTGGATGAGTGAAGGACATGAAATGACTGTTAAGTCCTAATATGGACGTGAACCTTCGTGTCAGCATTTTCAGAAGTCTGTTCCTCCCTGTGCACACCTCAGCACTACAGAGTCTCTGAATACATTTACAATGAAACTTTTCCAAAATATAATTTTTACTGAGCTGAAATTGTGTTTGTGCTTTGAAAAAGGGGACAAATCATATATATGAAAAACTGGATAAAGCCTCACAGAGTCTCATGTCCCTGATGTACAATGAGTGCTCCAACTTTTCTGCATGAAATGAGCCATGTAAGTGTTTATCGGGGTTATATAGAAGGTTTTCCTCTTAAAATAAGTTTTCATGTCTGCGATTAGGAGATGGGTAGATTGGCACAAACACAAGCAGGCGGCTTAAGACAAATTATTTATTTTATTTAAACTCCCTCTTGTTAAGATTTATGGTTTAGTCTGGTCATAGTGACAGTTAGCTATCAACTGTATTCATGCTATATGATAATCATAGGCTGATAGGTATTATTTTAGTATACGTAAACAGAAACGTGTGTGCATGCACAAAATAAACAAACAAACAAAAATCAGAGTTTTGGCTGTGTAATTGATTCATAGTGTTTTCTATCAGTGCAATGATCCAGAGGAAATGGAAGAGCTGGAACAAATTAAAATAGATTGTGGTTGCTGGTGGAAGACCTCCAAAACGATCTGCAGGAGGGAAAAAGACGCAATAAAATATGTATTAAACATTAGAAGTTTTTGTTTGTTGTTATCAGCAGTGCCATTTCAAACTTTGTCATTTTGACTGGAGTTTGCTAGTGAAAATGTTCTTTTTTAAGATAAGATAAGATAAGATAAGATAACCTTTATTAGTCCCACACGTGGGAAATTTGTTTTGTCACAGCAGGAAGTGGACAGTGCAAAAGTTATGAGGCAAAAATTAGAATACAATAAGAATAAATACAGTACACAACTGTACAGAATAGAATAAAATAAAATACTATATACAGTAGAATAAAATAAAATAAATATACAATAAGATAAAAATAGAATACAAATACAAATACTATATACAACTGAGTAAAGATAAAAAGGTAAAATACATAATTTCTTGTGCTGTAATTAGGATCTAGCTTATTCAGTACTTTTTAGAAACTCCGTGTAGCAAGCATAAAAAACACAACTAGGTTTGCCAGTATTTTTCATCCTGACATGATTACCTCTTCAAAGGAGACATTTGCATTGGATTTTTGCTCTCATTAGAAAGTTTATTTGACCCTTTTCCGAGAACACAGCTTTTGTCAGTTGCAGGCCGCCGTCGCTCAGGGGAAGAGGAGGGGTCGAGGTTGGTTCTGTGCCAGAGACTTGGAGGAGGAGATAAGTTCTGCCAAATTGGTTGCAATTCCTACTGGTCCTATAAAGGTCATAGATTATTTAACACCCCTTTAAAGCCGTGGACTGATTGGAAAGAGCGAGCCCCTGTCACAGTTAATAACTAAATGTTTGGTTCTTATGGCTTTGTTGTTCCCAATAAATCCACACATCTGTCCAATAAATACACCAGTCTGCTTTTTATAATCTCAAGCTGAAAAGCAGGAGAATAAGATATTGAACCAATGCCTGACTAATGGCAACAGTGCCAATATACAGTCTGTGACAGTACTTGAGTGTAGGGCAGTTTGGCCTTTTCTTTGGTGTTGTTCAATGGTGTATCACTGAGGAGTATCAGCTATGAAGCCAACTGGGTTTCCCCTGACATTTTTGTGACATTTTACCGTCTGGATGTGGCGGCACACAGTATGGCACAAGCTGTCCCATCTGCGGGGTCTCATGGGGTCCAACCACCATCTCAGTCTGTGCAGGCCTAAATATGAGAATATTAACAGCCAGGCAGAGGTAGCTTTCACGCAGGATGTGGAATAATTTCCCCTGAAGCAGTACAATGTTATCAGGCCTGCAGGTTTTCATTAGATTTGATGAAGTGCAGAAGTGAACAATGGTGAATCCTGGTTTGCTTTTTCCTCTTTGGTTTCCACGTGCGTCCATCGCATGCACGAAAAACAAATTCAGTCATAAACAAGCCATAATCAGGGCAGGAAATTCTAATTACTATTTATTATTTATAAGAAAGTAATCATGCATATAAGCTCTGCTGCAAGTGTGCCATCTGCATTTATTTATCACATGTAAATCATATATAGTATGTAAATATTTAACCTACTTAACTAGATGCAGTGTTTATTATCGTTTAGGAAATCCCTTTCTTCTTTTCTATGCTAACCTCGAAAGCTCTGGATTGGATCTTTGTGTCTGTGTCCTATACTCCCATTCTATCCTGTGCCATGCCCCAGGGTTCTGTCCTGGGGCCCATCTTCTTTGGTTTATATCTGCTTCCACCTAGACCAACCATAAAGACAATTTTATACCAGAGATGATATCCTGTTGTACATTTCATGCAAATGTAGCCCAATCTGTTTTTCAGGACTACATTAATGTTATAAAGAAGTGAATTATTGTCACTAAATACACAAAAAAACATTCTCATTTATCCCCCTGATGATTTGTCCCCATGGTGGTCGGAATTTTGAACTATCACTTCTTTCAGTCTCCCAGCAGTCAGGAGTCTGGGTGTTAGATGTGATCAGGCATTCAATTTTGATAAACCTGCTGATTCTTGTTAGATCTTGTTTTTATAATCTGTGGATCTCTGACTGACATAAATATATAGTGTTTCAACCTGAAATGGAAATTATGGTGCATGCTTTTATTCACAAGATCCTAAAATCTCTCAAGTGACACCCAGCTTGTTGTCTTTGCTCTGGATCCCCATAAAGTTCAGAGTTCAAGTCAAAAGTTTGGTGATTACTATAAATTGATTACTAATAGTCAGATCCTTCCCTATTTTATTTACCTTTTACTTACACTAACAGAACTACTGGTCTGCTGCTTGTTGGTGGTACCTCCATCGAGCCTAAGGACTGTAGGAGACATTGTGTCTACATTATGGAACTCACTTTCACTGGACTTAAGATCTGTGGATATTGTTGATACTTTTACTTTTAAAAGCTTAAGACCCATCTGTGTAAGCTTGGTTTGCCCAAGTACTTGTACTCCTTTGCCACATTAATGGGTCATGTAGCCATCGTTTTCCTTCTGAAGTCAATCACCATCTTTCTGGCCTTAATTACATTCATAAGGAGATGATTTCTGCCTCCCAGACCACTCCATAAAATCATCCACTGGTGCTCTGTACGCCTCCTCTTGCACATCACTCATTCGGTAACTGCAGAATCAGGTGCTCGTCAGAGTGACTCACAGATCAGGATGTGATAGACAGAGCTCACCAGGATGGAAGGATGAAGGTGTTGAAGGTAGTGGATGTGTGGAGGCCAGGGTGTGAGGTAGAGGAGGCAGCAGAGGAAGTGAACTAAACCTGCTGAAGAAACCGTTAAGCTCATTTGCTCTCTCGAAGTTGACTACTGGTAGACTGTCACCTTAAACTCAGTGATTTTCCTCCACTGCACACATCCTTCATGTTGTGCTTGAGCTCAGCCTTCAGCTCCTTTCTGTAGGAGGTCCTTGCATTTCCTTAGTTTCAACCCTAGGTCATGCTGCACCCTCCTCAGTTCTTCCCCTCACCTGAACGCTTTTTTCTTTTTATTAAGTTTGTTGTTCCCAAGCCAACAAACAATCCTGCACAGTAAGGTGGTGTATTAGTCTAATGTAGTAATACATTACTGCATGATATGTTAGATTTAAGGGAGCATGGTGTTGCAGTGGTTAGCACCATTGCCTCACAGCAATAAAGTCTTAGGTTCAAATCCACCACCATAACTGGGGCTTTTCTGGGTGAGTTTGCATGTTCTCCCTGTGTCTGCACTCCGGCTTATTCCCACAGACCAAAGACATACAGTCAGAACAGTTAGTGTAACTCATGACTCCACATTGTCATTCTAAGTCTAAACGGTTGTCTGTCTCTGTGTGGTAGCTCTTCAACACATTGACAATCTGTCCAGGAAGTATCCTGCCTCGCACCCCGTGGCCACTGGGATAGGCACTAGCCAAACTGTATTACATATTCTGCTATCATTGCACACCAGTCAAAAAAGCATTTTGGAAAATTAGCTTCTTTTTGCAAATGGTGACATCGCAAAAAGCTACAAAATTAACTTTTATTCTCAAAATCTAGAAAAAGTAGAACAGCTCCACTTGAGAAAGCGTCTAATATGTCTACGGCTCAACAATGAGGAAAGTTACTTAAATATGATGGACATTTCTTTTGCAGTATGTACCAGTGCATCTCTCATACATTTATTGGACTTTATATTGGTTCTCAATGTAACTTTTCCTTCATCTGAATGCATTGGACACCTACTAAAATATTACTAATATGATTCTAAAATCATCCACTTTTAAATATTGCATATACTGTTCTCCACCAAGTAATATTTTTTTTCCTTCCTCCCTCCAAAATATGCACATAGCAAAAATGAATTGCCCTACATTTGTGTTTATTTCCTCCTATGGGTCTAAAAGTGATATATTGCGAAATAAACCAGGCATGCATTTAATACACAATATTATTCCAGTGCATATACATACATATATGCCATGATATATATATATATATATATATATATAGACATAAAGCACAATGTGATGCAAGGGGAAAATATAAATGTACACATTTATACAAATAAAAGCAAAAGCATGTGTATATACAAGATAAATCATTGCCCAAATCACAATGAAAATTGGACAGGGAGTTAAAAACTCTGTTTTATTTTTGTATTTGTGTAAAATTAATCTAGTGAAGCCGATGGGAGGATTTTAAGCTTATTTCAGCAATGGATCATGGGACCCAAAGAAGAAGGAAATTTATCAGATAAGCTGCTTACTGTGTACTTTATTTTCTCAAAGCTCAACGACAATATTCGGTTACTAAACAGGAGAGGGACTCTGGGGGACTTGACAATTTCCTGTTGAGGAAAATCCTTCTGTGAGCCACAGACAACACACAACACCAGTGCAAAAGTAGTAATTCACTCATCCAATAAGAAACAAGACAAAGGATTTGTTTTGTTTCTCACTGAATGCAAAATAACTGAGAGACATAAACTGGGAAATCAGCAATGAGTTTCAGTTCAACATGCAGGACTAGTTTAAGATGAGAGCCTCAGAACGCTTTTTGTCCGTGGGCCGTGTTCTACTTAGAAAACTAAAGTAATATTTACGTTTCTGTCTATAGTGATATTTTGCCATGATAAATCTACAGTATATAATTGCACACTTCAACAGAAAGTTGCAAATTTGTTTCCTGAGGATGTGCAGTGAAGCACTGCAGGTTGGCGTACTTGCCAAAGGTCGTTAGGTGCACTTTTACTTAATTAGGTCCAGCTGGGATGTGCAATCACCAGGAGGCACATCACATCAATTTTTATTTTATTTATTTATTTTTATTTTTTTGGCAGGTGCAGGCTGCAGATTATTTTACCACTTACACATATGCACACACGCACACCTCTTTTAAGCCGAAAATATACGTGTGTGATCATACCTATATCTACAGCATTAAAAGCATATTCAAATACACTATAATAATCTAATGTAGGATTGGTTAACACGTAAATTGTTGTTCATTTTGTTATGTTATAACACTCAAAAATCTCCATCTTCTTTTTGGACTTTATTCTTGGACCATTTTGTGAAAGTACAAATTTCTAATCTAATGCAGCAACTGACAAGGAGAACACTGTGTAGTATGATTAAATGTTGAATAATAAATGTGAAGTAAAAAGATGGCAAATATGTAATGACAAACAAGCCTTGCTTTGGATTGTGCGCACATGCAGAATGTTCCATCTCAGAAACGGAAATTTACTTTGTGATGAAATTGCATTTTCAAATTTAAAACCGCTTTTTCAGGCTCTGGGAAAATGTTGCAAATGTAAAACCTACATGGAAAAATAATGTTTTATTCAAAATGAAACAAAGTAGTAGTTGATAGAAAGGTTCTTTGTACACTGTTCAGCAACATGCAGCTGAGTCAGGAGCTTTTAAGATTAATTTGGCAAACTTCAAAGAGGGAAACACTGGAACACACTGATTGATTTGCAGCCTTCAACATCTGAAACAGTCTAATGCTGTGAGCAAGCAGCAAGAGCTTAAAAGACGAGTAGCTTCAAGTCAACTACAACTGAAGGTTACTAAAAATATCTCCAGTCATCTTCCCTCATTAGGTCAGTCATTTAATTTTCACAGTAAAGCCAAGTTCACTCCTTCTGATCATTGCATTAGTGGCAAATCAGTGAAGTGGATTAACCCTTAAAAAGAAGCATTTTACGGTGGAGGATTTAGTGACGGGTGTTAACTAGTGGTGTGACAAAATGAGGCAGACTAGGAGGCTCTCGTTTACAAATTTTAACATATCTAGGTATCTAAATACTTCCACTTGCTAACTCAAACTTCAAAGAAAAACATTGGAAATTCAAAAATAACTTGAAATTTTGAGTTATTAAGGCAGGATTTTGAGATAATAGTGACAATCAGGAAATGTGCCAGCTTCCATATGACTTTTACATCTAGTTTATACTCACTCTTCTGTCTGCTGCTCCTGCATCAACCAGATTGAATACACACGTGTATTAGTGTGTACAGGAGATTTTCAGATTATGCAGATTATAATATGCAGCTTAAAAAGATGAGATAAAAGATACAGTATTATGTGCTTCCTATTTCATTTTCTTCTACTCCTGTGGTGACCTCAGAGTTGGCGTGCAATATATCTAATGCAGTGACCATAAATTAGACTTGAGCCATCACTTGTTAGTGTTGCGGGTACTACATTATCCACAATATGTTCATTAGCTCACTTTAATCAGTGTTCAAATATAGGTTTGTTTTCCAGTTAGCTGTGTAAACAGACCACTGAATATAGAAAAAAGAAATATGTGTTAACACTTTATATGCAATCCATTAAAAAAATGCTTTCTTAAACCTGAAGGGTGATGTCATTGCTTTCTACTTGCATCATTATATAATAGAGTCCATAGTTTCTGCAATGCTGTGCATGCTTCTTAATAGGCTGTGTGTGTAGTTACTGAATTTAGACGAAGTAATCTTGTCACAATGGGTTCATCCGAAACCTTGGCTGACCGTTACCCGCACCCATTTTCAAACATTGGCTCGTGTGATTAGGTAGAGGATCAATAGGGGGTCCATGACCCTCTTGGGGACACTGCCATAGGGCTTAAAATCTGGGACTCTCCACTAATTGACACCAATGTAAGATTCTCAGGTGAGAGGTGAAACGTCTTCAAGAAACTTAAAAAAACTTAAAAACATTAAAAGTGATGAAAGGAAAGGGAGGACTTGAACCAATGATAAGAATTTCTCTTTTGTTTGAGTGTACTTTAAAAAAAACTTTCCTCTTTTTCTTAATATCCAATAGACAATCGAGAAGCTTGGAGAGGTTAGTCGAATCACTGGCTTTCGGCTTACTGGGAGAAAGAGCTCTGTGTCATCGGCATAGCAGTGAAATGTTGGATCTCTATATAATGTGGACACGAAGTAGCATTTATAAGAAAAAAAAGGACAGCTCCCAGTATAGATCCTGAGGGACTCTATGATTTAGGGCAGAGTAGACAAAGCTCAGCAATGGAAGTAAAACTATTTTGATTGGTCAAATTCTAACCACTGTGGAGTCGTCCCAGAAATACCAGCCTGGTGCTGCAGTCCCTCAATCAAAATTTTATGCTCTACTGTAGCAAAAGCTGCACTTAAGTCAAAGAATAGAAAATTCAGCAGATCTTAAAATATCTGTTGATCTATTAAATGTAAACTCAGTACTGTGATGCTGTCTAAGACTTCTCCTCCAAAGGTTTTGCTATGTAGGTATTACTATACTACTAAAGGTAGCATGGCGGAAACGTCCCAATATGGAATGGAATAGTTGAAACAATAGTTGTGGGTGCAAATTTACCACTTTGCAATGTGCAATACACATTCACACAACATACATAGAAGTATATAGAAAGGATGCATTTTCTACCATGAACTAAAGCTGACTCAGCTTTTCATTCATGACAGCAGATTCAACTGCACTGAGAGTATAAATCCAATATTCCTCTAGGAGGGTGACTTTTTTTTTTTTTTATTCCTCAGCCCTTTAATAAAGTTGCACAGCCATAGTGCACCTGTGCATAACTTTGTGCCGTAGCTTATTTCATATTTTGAGTCTGCAGCAGAGTCAAATTTTGCCCTAAACTGAGGCCTTTTTGTTTATCCAATATACACCAAACCACAAGAGCATCTCTGCATAAAGAGCGCTTGTGTTCTGCTGCAGTTTATGAAAGATTTGACAGCTTTGAATTGGACAAGTGGCCACTGGGGCAAACTGGCAGTGAGAGTGTGTGGCAGCACCAACTCCGGCTCTCTTTATGTTTCTGAATTACAGTCTAAGATCCTTTTTACACACACTTTGTAGCTCTATAATAATGTCACTCGACTTTCTCCTTTGCTGCCATCACAACAGCTACAAGAGAGCTTTATCATTTGAACATAAAAAAGGTCATTTGACCTCCTTTTCCTTACTTAAACCTAACCACTCTTACTGTGGTACACCAGAACAAATACTCAAATGAATCATTTCAGAAGGCAAATAGCCTTTTCGTTGTTAAAATGCAGGGGCCTGCTTCGTTTATCATTGTCAACATTTTTATTTATTTTTGCTCTTTTTTCATCAGTAAGTCTAAATTTTGAAAAGTTTTTATTAAAGTAGCACATGAAGTGTTTTATTTGATTCTATAGAAAGCACAAATCCATAATTCATCTGCATTGCTTTTTATGAAATTTTTCCCCCTGGGGGAAGCTTAAAGTGAGAATAGTAAGGAATTTAGAAATAGATAAAGGTCCTCAGTGCTTGGAAACACTCTATTAAGATTCAGCGTAAGTCTTTTCAATTTGAGACCAGTCAGTGATGCTATAAATGAAAGTTTAATCGAGTTATGCTGGAATATAATACAGTGATTGTTTTGTTTAACAACATGGGCTCAGAATCAACATTTTCAGATGAAAAAATGTTAAATAAAGTATGAGGGGAAATGTTGAATTAAAGGTAGGATTGATAAGACAAATAAACCTATTTGATACTGAAAGAGGTAAAAGGGATGAAATTAAGGACTATGTGGAGCTTTATTTTAGTTTTAGTGTATAATATACTGAATATTTACAGCCTAAAGATCTAATGATCCAACTTTGTTCTCTAGACTTCTTATGTGAAATTCGTTTCTTAGTCCCCCCCCCTTTTCCTTCCATAAATTAATGAAAAACCAGAGTTTACATATAGATTAAAAATAATTCCCTGGAGGGCCGGGAAATAATAAACAAAGTCAGACAAAGTCTGTCTTGTAGATCAGAGATTACTGTAGTCTCTCTAACTAACAATAAAATAAAACTTCATCATTTATTATGAATAAGACACTGACCCATTTTAGCTTCTGAGCTAAACAGCAGGATATCTGGACGGCTTGAGAATAAAATACTTCAGGGATATGAAGACTGTTTTACATGCCTTTATTTCTTATCATCTTGATTTTTTGTGAGGCACTGTGTGACTCAGCTCTGTCTCGCCTGTCTGCCCAGCTTTTTTTTTGTTGGCACGAAGAAGAGGCACCAAATCTTCCACTGGCCTCTAAAACACAACTGACTGAAAGTTTCAATTCCTTTTTATTTTTTAAAGTCTCACCTTAAATCTCGGTTCCACCTGTTCATATTTTACATTAGCTACAGCAACTAAATTCCTTTTATCTGGTCCAAGCCCTTGACATCTGATACAATGAGAATGTGATCAAAGACCATCAGAAAATGTAATGTCTCCCCAGTATGGAGTACATCCATTATGGCAACATATCAACCAGCTTAATATTAATCACACAGTCCTAGAGACTGCTCAGCTAACCCCTGGCAACCTATGGGCGCCAGGGAAAATTGGACATCCCCCAACCTGTGGGGGAGTAGTTGCTCGAGGTTGCTGGCTGTTGCTAGTTGAAATTAGTCTTGAAGAGGATGCAGCACCAAAAGTCCCCTCGAGAAGATTGCTGCCATTACCCATAGTTTGCATGGAAAATGCTGACTTGTCTGCACACACTCAGATAATACTTACAAATTGAAAACCAAAACCATAAAATTGAGAATTTCTACCCAAAGGAAAAGTTGTGTTTTACTGCTAAAACCAACTATATCTGCTTTTTGTCTATGCTTTAGACTGTAAATGAAAAAAAAATGGATGTAGTTTCCAGGTATAAAAGGTTAAACCGCTGTGGTAGGGACTTGTTGCATTTGTTATAATGACCAACAGGGGAAGATATCGAAGATATAGAATGGTTGGAAAACCAGTACTGTAGATCGGAAGTCCTTTGCTCTATGACCTCAGAAGAAGCCATTTGCTGTTAGGTATGGGCTCAACTAGTTTTAAGAATAAAATGTTGAGTTAATTTTGTAAACTATATAACTCATCAGGAAGATAAAAGTCCAGTGCAGTGTCCTTGGTTTTACAGTGAGAAACACCACATATTCATGATGTGTGAAAAACACAGCTTAAGGCTTCACTACACGTCTTCAGTAACCAACTCTGACCATGTTTGATGTACTGTATGGTGGATGGTCTTTGCAAGAGGCTTGACGCTACAAACTTAAGACTACCTTAGCTTCCATTAGCCAAAGAAACCCTCCAAGTCAAATCTCCAACTAAACTGTTGGCAACTGCATATTGGGTTTTGACACCTTAGATCATTTTAAACTACCCTTTTATATTTTACAAAACTGACTGCCAGCTTTATAAACAGAAGTATTACAATTTTAAATACTGCTATAAAATCAAAGTGTGAGGAAAGAAATGGCTTCAAGCTATGCTGTTGGTGACTGACTGAATGAGGTTTTCCCTTTGGGGCTTAACTTAGCAGAGCCACTTCAGTACAAACCCATACAATCTTGTGTGCTTTACTGAACCTAAACAATGATTAATGTTTTATCGATTATTAGTCGATAATGTCAAAGACACTAGAGGTTCCGCCTGTGGGTGGAACCTCTAGTGTCTTATATACAGTCTATGGCTAGTAGCTATAACACATGTTACTCTGTTAGATTTAAGACTGATCTATAGCCAGCATCTGTCATATTTAATAGGAGGCTAATTCCGGCTAATGGAAAACAGATTCAGAAGTACTAGAAATTACCTCCATAATTCAGTTCACATATAAAACAACTCACTTTGTAACTGACTAGTTAATAGTGGAGATTCTAGGCTCTGACTGCATAGTTAGCTAACTAATATAATAATAATAATAATAATAATAATAATAATAATAATAATAATAATAATAATAATAATAATAATAATGCATTTTATTTGAGGGTGCCTTTCAGAAACCCAAGGTCACCTTAGAAATAACAAAATTAATAAAAGGAACAGTAGTCATAAAATACAAAAAATAAGTTAAAATTACAAAACAGAGCTTGACAACAGATAAAATCAGCACTAAAGTGAATAAACCAGTTTAAACAGATGTGTTTTGAGCTGTGACTTAAATACGGAAAGGGAGTCAATATTTCTTATGGTTGGAGGAAGAGAGTTCCAGAGCCGGGGAGCAGAGTGACTGAAAGCTCTGTTCCCCATAGTAATAAGGCATGAGGACAGAACGGTAAGACGAATAGCAGATGATGATCTGAGAGGGAGGGAAACAGTGGTGATATGGAGCAGGTCACACAAATATGAAGGAGCAGATTTATGGATACACTTGTATGTAAGAAGTAAGATTTTAAAATTTATCCTGGTTTATACCATATATATATATATATAAACATACACACATATATACAGGGTGGGCCATTTATATGGATACACCGTAATAAAATGGGAATGGTTGGTGATATTAAAGTCCTGTTTGTGGCACATTAGTGCATGGTGTGAAGATACGAGATGTGCAGCACCTGAAACTACGGATACTGGATGGCTGTGCTGGCATTTCTCCTGCGGTGTTGCTATCAGTGTGTGAAGAGTGGGAGAAGAGGGTTGCATTGACAATCCAACACAATGGGCAGCACATTGAACACATTTTATAAGTGGTCAGAAACTTGTAAATAACTCATGAAAGAATAAAGTTACATTGAAAGCAAGCACACCATTGTTTTTCTTGTGACATTACCAATAAGTTTGATGTGTCACATGGCCCTCTTCCTATTGAAAAAACAAAAGTTGTATCCAAGATGGGAGTTGCTTAAATTGCCAGCCTCAAAGCTGACATGATAATTTGTTATCTGCTGATTTTATGGTTATTTCACTTTTGGCATTGCTACATGTCATCAGATGTAACTGACATACCAATGTCTCTGGCAGACACATCACTCCTTGTCTCTTGTGAATGCCCACTCAACACGATGTACCTTTCATTTTTTAAAATAAATTTAAGCCTTAATTAACCCCTCTTAAGTTGTCATTAATGGAAAAATTAGCTTTCTGCTATAAATATCTGTATTAATGGGAATTAACTGTTTAACAAATTATTTAACTAACTGTTTAGGGCGAAAAATGGCAATCAATCTGGGAAAATACAAACCAAATATACTGTTACATGGACAAACGATATATCTGCTCATTACTGTATAAAAGACTTTGGTAAATGTACTTTTTCTTGGCTAACTGTATTCATAATGTCAAATAGCGAGGTGGTTGTTCAAGCGCTTTGGTTGAATGATGTAGAGAGTTAAGTCATGTTTGAACTAAACTCTTAATTAAACTGTGTCCAACTTTCCTTATAGTGGAATATAATCTGGGGATAAGGAATAATTTTACATCTTTTTTGGGTCATTGTCAAAAAGCTTTAATCAAACTTGTTTTATGTTTTATGTCTCATCCACCTAAGTTAAAATTGTGGCTCTATAACCGTTTAGGCAGGGGCTTGGTCCTGTGATCCGACTATAACTTGAGAAAAAAACAGCAAGTGTGTGCACACACAAATAAAGTGACAAATCAAATAATCCATATCTGTTGAGCTTCCTATATAGAGGTGTCCTAGGGGCTGCAGAGAAAGATTGTGGTTTGTGAAGCAGTTATTAGTTCTGGCTGTGTTTTCTAAACCCAGCCATCCACCCCAGCCTCCAACATAAACGTGGCGACACCTGTGACATCTACAGATTCTTTATACTTGAATTTCTGCACATCATTTGGGAACTTAATTGTGTAGGTTTTCTTTTTTTCATAATGATTAAAATTCGCCATGGGAAGATGATTTTGCTCTGACATGCATGTTAAGAAAGACACTAAATCACTACATGGTTCAGTTTTACTATCAAGTTTTAATCCATCCAGTTAATTCAAAGGCATTATGGGTTAAAGAAATAACACATTCATTTGTTTCACTTTCCTTTAAGCTCTATTTCTCCGTCTTTCCTGTCTGTGCATTTCCTGCTTACCAGTAGGTGGAGCTTGTCTCCTTTGGCTTGAGAGAGCGTGAGAAGGAGGGAGAGAAGGAGATGATTAAAGAGAGAAGAAAGACAGCAAAAGGAGAGGCAGAGAGAGAGAGAGAGGGAGGGAGAGAGAGAGAGGGAGGGAGGGAGGGAGGGAGGGAGAGAAATGGGGAGGGAGGGAGTAGAGAGCAAGCGTCAGCACTCCATGTGTTAAAAGGGCAGATGGTAACCGCGGGTAACTGAGGAGCAAACCACTCTGCTGGCCACAGAGCAAGAGATCAGCGGAGAGAGGGAGATAGAGGGAGGGAGGAGAGTGAACACATGCAGCGCAGCAGAGGAGAGGAGCATCTGAGAGGAAGCTGCACGCTTGCTCTGACAGAAAGAGAAAGAGAGGGAGGAGAAGACTGAGTACTTCTTCTCCACACTAACAAGGAGGCAGAGAGCAAAAAGAGGGGCAAAGACAGAGACAGAGGAGATGCTGAGATAGTAACAGGAGGGGGAAAAAGTATCCCTCCCAGCCACTTACAGAGATACAGAGACAAAGAGGGAGGGAAAACAAAAGGGGCTAGAGAGATTGTGGAGTGAGGAGAACGGACGGGAGATAGTTAAAGGAACTGCAAGACTGATCAATAAGCGGCTGAGATTTCGGGAAGAAATTTAGACTCAGCGAGAAAAAGAGAGAGAGAGAGCGAGCGAGAGAGGGAGTCAATGACAGGGAAAGATTGATTAATGAAAGATTTGAGCAAAACATCTGGAGAGAAGGAGACTTAAAGAGAAATATTTAAGAGGAGACAGGGGCATCTAGCGGAAGGCAAATTTAGAAAAGAAAGGGAGAAGAATTAAAAAAACATTTAGAGAAGGACAGGAGGATAAGAGTGGAAAGAAAGGGGAGCAGAGGGTGAAATATTTAAGAAGAGACAGAAGCTGAGGGGAAATGAGCAGGAGAACGCAGAGTTAAAGAGTCACTGGCAAAAACTTAGAGAAGAGAGAGAATAAATCAGAGCAGCAGAGGGAAGGGAAACTGCGCTCATCCTTTCTTTTTTTTATTTCCTCTGTCCCTCCTCTTCTTGATAAAACCTAGGAGGGGAGATGAAGTGAGGAGAGAGTTGAGTAGTACAACATCAGAAGAAGGAGAAGAAGGAGTTTTCAAG
This sequence comes from Maylandia zebra, assembly GCF_041146795.1. NCBI lineage: Eukaryota > Metazoa > Chordata > Actinopteri > Cichliformes > Cichlidae > Maylandia > Maylandia zebra. The sequence continues at coordinate 6,294,880 of NC_135179.1, forward strand.
GGTTTTTTGGCAAAGTCCAGATAGATCAAGAGAGTTATAGATAGATATTTAACTGCATGAAAGAGAAGTATATCCAATGGCGTGCTACTACATTGTGATCAGTTCCACCCACCTGCGTGACGGACAGCTGAGGAGCATCAAGGGGGTGTTCAGAGGACCAATAGGAACCAATGGCCAAAGAAACACGGTAAGACCAAACAGTTACTTCTTTTATAGATGCAGAGTTTGCAGAAAAGAAGGGAAAAAGGTCACATAAGTGTAACTGTGTTTGACGTCCAGACTATTGGAGTCTTTCTGGTATTTGAACTCGAGGCTTTTTGGTGGCGGGAGGTTAGTTAGATTCTGTCTACATTTAATTGGCATAAATCCAGTTTAATCCAGAGTTCAGATGTGTAGCTATTAGTGTTTTAACTTTCCTGCAACAAACACGTCCAGGAAATCATTACCTCTAAATTATCATTAGTTAAACCACTCCCACTCACTTGATTGTCAGCTCCTTAATCATAGTGTTTGTAGAGTTAATTAATTGCCACTTCCATTAGGTTAATTGACTCGGTATTGGAGGCAGAAAGATCCAGATGGGGGTGGGGAGGCTGGTGCGGGTCCCCGTCTGTTGCACTAAGAGCTTCTCTGGCTCAGAGTCCGTGCTTAAACATGCCCAGGATTAGATTTTTTTTCCCTTTTAACCTTTCAAGTGTTTACTGATTGAGTTCAGTTAAAAAGTCAGGTAGGTGTTCTCTCTTTACATTTGCATTTATCCTTAGTTTGACACGCCACTTCAGCGCTTTTACAACAGCACTCTGTTTCAAACACATGCACTTGGATCATTTTCACGCAGTTTTCTGCACATCTTGTAGTGTAAATTTCACCTTTATCTTCTTATCACAAGCCTCCTTATGTTAATGAAGTGGGGAGTATCTAAAAATAAAGTCAGATAACATTTAGAGACAAATTAAAACCCCCTCGCTGCATTTTATTAAAACCTGAATGAAAATTAGTTATTCAGAACGACTGTGGTGTCATGAAACTGTGTGGGATGCTTCGACCTGACCAGATGAGTCACACGCGTCTTGACTTTTTTTTTTGGTTCTCTTAACTCAGACTAAACCTTGTACTTCATTCGTACTGACTGTTGCAGGCAAACATAATTACTGAGAGTCCTTGTAGAGATGCACCAAAGATTCCAACAGGCTTCAAAGAGACACATCACATGAGATGTCAAGAGGTTGTGTAAGGGCAGAACTACAGTAAGCTCATTAGGCATAAAACACTTGCTGCAAGGTTTAGAAGAAATAAAATTAGTCTGTCATTTTAAATCAATCAAAAGTTTCACGCTTAACCCTGGCATGGCAAAACATGGCTGATTTTATGTTCTATCAGCAAAAGCGCTGATGGGAGCTGTGCATTGGCCATTACAAATCAATTAAAAGCCAGCGTTCTGCTGATAAAGAAGTCATTTTAAATCTCTACTCCATCTCTATCATGTGATAGGACTGTTAGATCATATTTCACCTGTGTCAATACTTTTAATAACAGCCATTGATCATAAATGACGATGGCTTGTCATGGTGAAATGATAGGGTTATAAGTCTTCAGGAGAGCCCGGCTGGACAACAGAAAATCAACAATGCATTTGACTTAGCGTGCAATTAACTAGAGAGCACAACAGAGCCCACAGCAGCGGTGGAGCGCTGTGCAGCCAAAGCACTGTGGATTGTGTTATTGTGTTTTTAATAAAAAAGCAACAATGCACAGCCCAAGTTGTTAAAATTAAAGTGGATTTAAGTCCATGCACACTGCACCAGCATGTAATGAAGCATTAATATTAAAGCCCTTAATTAAATTTTTGTACCATCGCCTCCAAACACCCCCCCAACCACCCTTTTTTTGTGTGTGTTTACGCTCTATATTAACTAGAGTGATATAAAGAAGTGATTTCTTATCAAACACTTTTATCAGCAATGCTATATCTTCCAAATTTCCTAAAAACAGAGTGAGGAAAAAACAACAGGAAAAACAAAGCCTGCGTGTTTATCTTTTGGGGATTTCTGCTTGCTGAATCTGTCAGTGTTTCTTAAGAACTCGACAAGTTATTTCTTAGTGTCCTAAAAAAACTGCGACTGTGTCTTGTGATTTCACCCTGCTGTGACTGAGGTTTGGTTAGGCTAGAAAAAGATCACAGGTTTTCAAAGTAAGGGGATTTTTGATGATACGGTGACGATAATAAACACTTGACTGACTTCAAGGATAATTATGGTCATGGTTAGGAGATACTAATGTTGTTTTTTAGGTCTGAATAGTGAGTGAAAGTGGAAAATCAATGACCGCAATATAGTATTACTCTTAAGAATACTTGTTCATTGGCTTGCTGGATCTCTGTGGGTTCACTGGATAGGCTCATCCAGGAAATTGGCCAGGAAACAGAAGAACAGAACAAAGGAAGAGAGAAATGTTATCTCTGTTAAATGCTGCGTATGTGTTGTTGTTAATTAAGTATCGTCTGAACCTTGACTCACTGTTGATGTTCGGTGAAATCCAACAAAAAGATCATCCAGCAAACATGACGTTTAGTTTGTTGTTTGTGGTCTCTCCGTGCTGTCTTTATCTCCAGTTTCCCCTCATAATCCAATCATTTGCGCTATTGCAGCCGCTCCTCCCTGCGCCTGGGCTCTTCCTGTTTGAAAGTGAGTTCTTCCTCCTCACTATTTCTAAGTTGTTGCCCATAAGGGCTCGTCATAGTTTTATGGTTCCCCTTCTAATATTGTAGTGTCTTTATCTTACAATATATAGTAGAGTAAAAGACAAATAATACATTAAACGAATTAAGCAACTAACCTTTGCTTAACCTCTTACTACTCATTAAAAAATAGCTGCTGTGACTTTAGTCCCTATTAACCTGGATGACTGAGAACCTTCACAGACCCAGAACCTTCCCTATTAACCTCTTTACGTCCAGGGGGTCTCTGGTGATCCATCTAAGGTTAGGGTTAGGTTTGGGTTTTATTTCTGGCTCATGCTAAATAGACCAATTTTTAGGAACTTCAAATTAAGTCTCAAACAGATTGACATCAAAGTTTGTCTGCTGTTTTTTTCATTTGGATCCTCCATGCAGACAAAAACTCTGGGCTCTAAACCCATAGTCTGGCAGCACAGTTTATAGAAATAGGATGTTTATTTTAAAAATATTACTACACTGTACTGAGAAGCAGTTTGAAATCTGGATATATCTATCTTAAAAATAAACAGATACTGTGCAGGTTATCGAAGTGGCATAAGTCATGTGATGGAGAAATATATTCTGTTTCCTTTGAATGTTATTTTCCTAACTTTTGGTTCTATATTGGTGTACTTCTTTCAGTCCACTAACTATTAAAGAAACTAACTTTCACTTCAGTTGTCATACTATCTCTTAATCAGTAATGCAGGAGTTCTGTTTGAGCTGTGCATTTTTGGTGAAATGTGTTGAATATTTGGATAGAACAGGACAAAGGATGAAATGTACTACAGTTGAACATACACTGTAATATCTGTTCACAGTGGGGAGATGGGGGGGCATGCCTGGTCTGAAAAAATGCTTAGCTGGGTGGTATGTGCCACATGAATGTCAGGACTAAGGGTTTCCCAGGAGAAGATTGTGTTGTAATGAGATGATCAATTTTATTCACTTCAGCTGTCAGCGGTTTTAATGTTTAATCATGTTGAAATGAAGTTCATATATTTATTTATATATATATATATATATATATATATATTCTTATATATATATTGTTAAGTTATCTTCTTGACAGGGCCTATTTCCAACTCTTTTCTAACTAACTTCATCACTGAAGCCACATTTCTCATTAAAGACTGTCATAAAAAGCAAAGAAAAAAAGACGATCACTTACTTCTAACACATTAATTATTGTGCTTCATTAAATAGATGACAAACTAATGAAGCTGTTATAGCACCTTCAACAAGTTAGAGCTTTCAGACTTGTTAAATGATATCCAACTAAGAAAACATAAGGTAAACTTTCCACTGCTAACAGAGTACCATAAATAAAATGTTCTTTAATTACCCACACAAGCAAACGGTGGCATTTCAGAGGCACGTATTCAACTCTGTTCGTCATGTAATCCAGGAATAGAAAGCTATATCAAGAGTTTTAATTGGCAAACAACCACACATGACTATCACCAGTCACCTTGGATCCTCATATACCCAAGCTAATTTTATCCTCAAGTTCTTTAGCACAGCCAGGTCTGATGAAATTGCATGAAATGATGAGGTTTTAAAAATTCAAATAACATGGCCTGTGCACAGAAAATGAGAGCGATATGTTTGCGCCAGCACAAAAGAATTGCATGAGAGAGACATGGGCAGAAATAGGCAGCAGAGTCTGACGCCAAAATAGTGTTGGGATCAGTAGGATGGATGACTTTCCTTCAACTCAAATGACTCAACTTGACTCCTCGTTTAGCAAACAATATTTTTAGCATTTTTTTTTGTAAAGCATGATCAAAAAGTTACCTTAAACAGTTTGAATTACTCAACATAACCTTTTCTCGGTGTTGGTCATATCAATTACATTACATTACAGTACAGTTATCCAGTTATCACCCATCTTTGGACACAATCTGATGACAGCTACACACCTGTAAAGTTTTAAGAGTGCATTTTGCATGGCTGAGTTGCTACTGTGGTGAAGACATCTGTCCACAGGCAGACAGACACATATTAGCATCTGCTAAAATGCCCAGTAGAGTAGGTGTCCTCACGTCTGGTGGGGAAAAATGGGCATGGCGTGGTAGTGCATTGGTAGTCTTTAGGTGCAACACAGACCTTTGTAAACCCACATATAGATGTTGTAGCTGTGTACTGTCACCAGAGAGAAGTGTCAGAAATATATCAAACAAGCAGCGATGTTGTCTACTTTATGTTTGTGCAGTTGTTGATCCGTCAGCTTAAAGAGAAGATGGAGGCCATAAAGAGTGTTTTGTAGAGATGTGAGTGCTTCTCAGAGGGTTTTTTGATCTTTGATGTTTTTTTGTGCTTCTTCCTCTTAATGTTAAACTCTGTGGTCGTTTTTATTTCTGTTCAAGCCAACTTTTCAACTAAGCAGCATGCTAGTGTTATTGCCACTGGGCAACTACAAAGACACCATGGCAACATGCGAGTGTGTTTCCGTAGCTTCTGTATAGGTTTAATTTACATAGTGTATCTCCTTGCGTTGCCAGAGAGCTACAGAGAGTACAGATCAAGACTTATCTCCCATTGTTTAAAAAAAGTTTGAATCCAGCCCTACAATGGCTTCCTTCTTTTGCCTTGCCACACCTCTTTCTTGAGAACTGGCTAGCGAGTAACATTTTGGATAAAGGTTGAGATGAGAGGATCTGTCCAGTAAATATTAGCATATATTAGCATGTTAGCATAGCTTAGGAGCGAAACAGCTAGCCTAGCTCTGTACCTCCAGGCTGACTATACCATGTTTTTATTTTATCCATGCTACATTACCAGCATGCATTTTTATCCACCCCGATCAGCAACTTCTTTTTGAAATGTTTTATTATTTTTTGGGCATGTTAAGCTTTTATTCATGAGGACAGTAGAGAGAGAAAGACTCCAAAGGATCAACATGTCTGAAATGGTTTAAAGAGCACTCAAATTCAGGACACCATACGGCAAGGTGGAACATGGGTCGCCTGCTGAACAAGGTGAGCTATAGCAGCATCCCTCTCTTCCTGTTTTTTCAATCATTATCGCCAGCAGATGGACTTTCTCAGATGTCATGAAAATGCAAGACTTTAATTTAATTTTTTCCAACCTCTTTCAGGACATCGTGCCCATGCTGGCTCAAAATTGAGGTTCAAAGTTCAATGCTGCGCATGGAAACAGCCGCTATGAAAACAATCTCACTATGAGGTCCATCTGGAGCTTTTAATCACATTTGACCTTTTGGTGAGATTATTTTCTCAAGTCAAACGAGTATTTAAAAATATTTTGAAACTGTGGTAAAATGTTCCAAAGCCCTAAAAAATGATCATAGGCATATCAGGCATCTAACTTTATTGCATAAAAGTACCTTGATTACAGGCATCTATCATGTAAGAAACACCTGAAACTATTATGCAAAATTCAGACCTTGTGTAATGCTTATAATAAACAGCATTTTAGTCTTATTTCCTCAGATGTTTGACACCTTTGTGTCCGACAGGTGAGCGTTTCCCTGCTGCAGAGAGAAAACACATCTCACACTGCATGCTGATATCACCCACTTCGCTCCTCTTCAAAGGAAAACAAATCACTCTAACACCTTGAATCAAATGTTTTTCTGTACCTTAATTGCTTTAAGGTGCCAAAGATATTTGGGCCTGCCGCCTGTGTTTCGCTCTGTGTTACTATTCATGCTGTCCATGAAGGTCCTAAAGCAACATTTGAAATCATTCAACAGGTGTACATGCATGTCGATTTTCTGTCCTTCATCACGCGTGTGTCTGCTTGTGTTTTAAATATGTGCTTTTGCTGGCATGACAACGACACCACGGTGACATTAATTTATGATTGCCCAGCTGTCGGGGAATTTTTCACACCTTTCCCAATATCAGTGAGGCCGGCGTTATGTTGCTATAGAAACATTGATTCCCGGAAGTTAAGTAACGCTTCTTTTCTGCACCCCACTTGGCAAAAAGGTTGACATGAACTTCCTTTTGAGTCTTTGTTTATTTGTTTTGTCCGAAGTTGCCGCTGAGGATGTGACAGCGTTTTGCCCCGGAGCTCCAGCAGCATAGCTCCTTAACTCTGGACTGTTTTATTTTCTTCATCAGAAGTCTGCATTTAGTGCCGAGTGTTTTCAGTTAAAACCACAGGTGCTGCAGACTATCTTATAAAAGCAATAATGTCCTTGAGCCGCTGGGTTATTGAGCAGTATACTCATTTGGTGCTATCGGCTATTTCACATCAGGCCTAACAACACCCAGGACAATACTACGCCATAACCCACTGCCTCTCAGCTGTTAACGCTTTAAACCTGTGTGTTTTGTGTGTGCGCGCTATAAGATTTGAGCTAATTCTCCAACAACGTGGCTCCACGCTCCATAAATTATCACAGAGGAGGACGCTGCGTGCATGATTTGTGCGTGTGTGAGTGTGTGTGTGTGACTGCGTCCGTGCATGTGTGTGTTTAACCGTTCCAAGTTCATCTGGGTTTCAAAGGGTTACATGTGTCTGCGTGTGCAAGCATGATCTGTGTGAGTGCGTTCAGCTGTTGTGACTTGCATGGCATGAGTGTGTGTGATGGAGTGAGTTTGTGTATTCGGTAGTTGTGAGTACATGGTGTGCTTCATTGATGTGTGAAACATCAGCTATGACTGTGGAGCCATCTGCTCCAAAGGGAGAGATAGAGTGCAAGTGTGTGTGTGTGTGTGTGTGTGTGTGTGTGTGTGTGTGTGTGTGTGTGTGTGTGTGTGTGTGTGTGTGTGTGTGTGTGAGAGAGAGAACGTATTTTTGCTCTACATGCATGAGTGGGTTTATGTGACAGTGCAGTGTATGTACGAGTATGTGTGTGCACTACTGACTACTTGCCTGAACCAACAAGTTGCTGCTTTTTTGTGCATGTGGGACATCAAGAAGTTTCCAAGCTGATTCCCGCTCAGCTAAAGTATCTAATAATTATTTCAACTCCTCCTCCGGATGAAACTTTGTTTCTGTCTGCTTCTGTTAAAATTTACATGCCAGCTTTTTTGTTTTGCCTTAGATGCAGTCTGTCGTCTTGAAATTGCATTCCCGTGTAACTAAATTCTTTTCACATTTGGGCTGGATTATGTTCAGAGGCAACAATTAGATTCTTTTTGAATGAATGAATGATGCATCACATGTATGAACTGCATCGCTGCCAGCGGTTTCCATGTGCGCAGTTTTTTCATTTTGATTGAAATCGTTCCAACTGAAGATTTCCCAAGTGCTGACATGTGATATGGTTTTCATACACCTTCGTGTTTACATGCACACACTCATTTGATCTGAACGGTGTATGAGCGATAGGCTGTGCAGAAATTTAAATAAGCAAATTTCACCATTTAACAGAACATTTCACATTGTGAGATTGCAGTCTGTATGAATATAATTTCTCAGACACGTGGCTGGTATTTCAGAAGCAAAAGCAGACTCAGTCAATGCAGGCTTCACAGGTGCTAAAAAAAAGACGCAGACCTTGCATTTCTCAATTTTGAATTACATCTTCTGATTACGACATTGAATTAACTAAAGGAATTTGTCTTATTAAAAAGACACAAGTTGGAAAAAATGAAAAATTGATAAAAATGCAGCTTTGAACCACTAGTTTCTCAAGAGAGAAATAAGCAATTATTTAATATAGTGGCTTTTATTGATCAGGTGTGTGTAAAGTAGGAGAGAAATTTTGAGTTTACAGTTTTGCCAAGAATTACATGCTGTAAATTTTTTGATTAAGTAAAAACAGGTGAGTATTTTGCAATGAAAAACCACTAAAGGGTAGTTATTCTTAGTTAGCGTATTGTCTGTCTTGTTAATGTTGGTTTATAATGGAGCACTGTAACAAAAAAATAATTTCCCCCAGGGATCAATAAAGTATTCTGATTCTGATTCTGATTACACAATGTACTAAAGCACAACAAGTGCACTGTTGCAGAGCAAGTTGTCTTCCTCCTGCTAAAAATAAAATGCAGCGTTTCACACAAAGTGGAAATCCATGCTTGGGGTGCGTAAATGTGCATCTCTTAAGAAGCAGCAACACCTGTGATTGCAGCATCCTTATTGTATAAAGATGATCCAACTTTGATGGTAGTGCACATAGAAAAAACACAAAAAAGTGAAAGAAGTTTCTATTTTCTTCTATTTTCTTAAAACATTTTGTTGTTAGTTTTCCATCTTTTGGTTTTAATATGTTTTAGCTTACAATCCAAGACACTCTGTGACAGATCAACTTTGGAAAGACATGATTTGCAAAGTCCACAAACTTTGAAATGTTCTATGAAATGTTGGTGAATCTAATCTCATCCCCATTAAATCCTTCCCTTCAAATAAAGCTGGAGCCTCTCTACATGTAGCCAACTGCAGAGATTCATGCATATATGGTGTTGTTCCATCCGCACACTGTAATTAAAGTAGGTTCCCACTGAACTATGAATGAATGAAGAGCACAATCTGCAGGAGCATGCTTTGTAGAAAGACAAAGGGAAACATCTGGAGAAATCCACTAAGATTTTAGAGGTAGTGGAAGAGATGTGGGTCTGGAGAGGGGGTCTCTCTGATAGCTGCTAGTTGTGGATCATATTTCTATTTATTGATTATTATAGATCTCAGATTCTGCAAACACTACTATACATTTATCCTTGCGTGCATTTGTACCATTATACTGGACTACAAAGTGGTTGCCACCCAAAGTCCTCCCATCTACCCAGATGACTATTACCAGCTGTTACCCGTTTAATTTAAACACACTGCTGCTCTTATTGTTGCCTGTACTGTCACAGCCATCACCTACACCCCCTAATGTCACTAGTTTGAGCCTCCCCCATCATGGATTAATTTTCATGTCTCTTATTGTTCTCAGCCAAGAATAATTGCTTTTATTTAGTTCTCGTCAGCAAAGGGATAGTATAAAGCAATTCTTGTATACAATCTTGCTAGAAAGTCCAGTAAGATGACACTTCAGAGTTTTTCACAACACAACTTCTAATTTGCATTTTACTTTGTTTTTTTATTAGCACTAGGTGTAGAGAAAAGAAGCTCAATCGACAGTTTTTTAATATCAAAATGTGTGCTAGGGTATGGTCACTCCGGCTCAAAGCAAAATTCAGATGACTTGAAACAGGTCATAGATGAAAAGGATCGGTTCAGTTTCAAGTTTCAGTTTGAAGAGAAGAGAAGTAGTATAGATGTGTTTTGTAGCCCAGGGTTGCTGCACTCCTTCCCCTTGGTTTTGGTTTAACTTTGTTGTATACCGATTACCATGTGTAGACCCACGCACCTGATTGGTGTCTACTTTTGAACCTTATCCCACCCTCCAATTCTTAAGTGCTTCACACTTCTACCTTCCACCATCCCTGATTTGACCGGTGCCCTTTTCCTGTGCCCCAACCACACTCCAGCTTACTGCAGCAGCTGGCTCAGAAAGGCTGCCAATTTGTCATTAGTGGTAGCTGTGATTTAGAGAGAGCAGCCTGCACTGTTTCATTTCTCTGTGTTGCCAGCCTAAGAGGTTGGAGTTACTTGTTTTGTGGTACTTGGGTTAAAATTGAATGTACCTCAAAGGGCTTTCTGATTTGCTTGAAGAGCATGCACTTGCTTGTTTGTGGTTTGGACACTCAAGGCTAGGTTTGTAAAACACAAAAGTGGAAATAATAATTTGCCAACACTTCACGATTTACGTGAAATGTCGGCATTAGAGTGGCTTCCTCAAAAGAGGTGCCTGGCAAAGCTCATGTAGCACGAGGAACATCATGTGTAGGAATAATCAGCGGGGGGCCTGCAGAGCTTGATCTGCCGTCTGCGATGTTTGTGATATATTAATTACACGTGAAAGGCTTATTTTCACATAACTGTTATCAGGGTGAATTTCAGAGAAGAGGATTGCTTCACGTGTCAACCTGTATTGCTGAACTTTATTCTCCGCCTTCATTAAATGCTTCTGCGGAAGACGGCGAGTTCATTCTGCATGACTTGACCCGGTCACATTCCTTTCCATTGACCTTACAGGTTTTTGTGCTGTCAGTGCTTTTAATTTAGCCGATGTGGCCCTTTAAGAAGAAAAACACCCTGAGAGATTAATTTTTCATCTGAAGATGTTCTTAATGAGTTGTGGAGTGCTGAATGTTAAAGTATATATTTATGTAGCATGGCCGTTACTCGATTACCATGGAAACTGAGGTAGCATGTTGGAGGTGAGTGGGCGTCAACGCGACTTGGATGAACCCTGCAAATGTCGTGGGAGGGACGGAGAGAGAGAGATAAAGTGACAGAGGAAATGAAAGCAGATGGAGAAAAGTAAGAAAGAAACGCTGAAATGAGGTAATGTTTGGTTGCTATGAGAAGTTTGCACGTCCTGCTTTTCACTTCTTTCGCTTGTCTCTTCTCATCTTTCAGTCCGTTCCCCTAGTCTGAAAAAAACATTTGCACACTCATATTTTTTTGTCTTCACTCGTGTTGTTTTTTCTCTCCCTTTCTTCATGTTTCCTCTCATTTTCTCCCCTTGTTTCAAAAACACTTTTCCTCTGAACTCATGCATAAATCCTTCAGTCATTCTTCAAAATATGCACATGCCCTAAAACTGCAAGTAGCCACCTTAACAGTACTCATTGCTGTAGGACTCCTTGTTGATTTTTAACATTTTGCCCGCATATCATGTGCACAAATTAAAATTTTTACAGAAACTTCAGTAAAAAAGTGACCAAGTCCCAGAGGTGTGGACTCTCCAAGGACAAGTTGTTTATTTGAAGGCAGGCAGAGGCGTGGAAGTAAACAAATTCATAGGACTTACTGGTAAATTGGAAATTCCGCTAATAAACTCAGCTATTGGTGCTACTCCAGAAAGAGTTTCTTCTTTGGGTTGCCCCCCAAAACATTCCAGTGACGGTATGTCGTATGAAGACAAAGATAAAGATGTACTCATGCTTGGTGATCTGTATTGTGTCCAAGCACGTTTGAACCCCAAAGTCCAGTTAGTTTGTGTTACAGCTCCGAAATTCATGGCTGAAAGAAACAAAACGTACCAGATACAACAATGCTGCTGTTCTTCAACAAGCTTTTAATGATGTATAATACTTACAAAGAACAAATGGAAATAGAAAGAGATGGGAACCCTGGGTTAAACTAACCAACGAGGAAGGAAACAACAAACCAGCCATGCTATGGCTTTGGCTTGTCTCGGGACGTGCTGGTAACTCCCAACTCAACGTATACTTAATAAACAAAGCTGTAAAAACAACCAAAGGATAAAGATGTTTTTGAAGAAAATTAGGGAGGAGGCAAGTTGCTCTCCACCATTCTCCACCTTCTCCAGGATTATATTCACACAACCAGTGTTCAGCAACCAATCAGAATAAATAAGAGAAGCGGGGGCATAGTTAGGGTGGACCTGGGCGACTCCCTCAGCTGCATTCATGAAGCTCAGCTGAAAATTGGTGTGTTGATTAAATAGTAGATCTATAAATCACACACAGGTCCAAAAATGGCCCCAATTAAGGCACAAAATCCATAAAATCATGAACCTTAACAACAAGCATCCCTCTATGTGAGATAGAGAGTAATGAAGATATGGAAACTGGGAGAAAAGGGATAAAGTAAAATATAGGGAGTGACCACTGAAGCAAATTCGAGCCTGGAACATTAATTACAGTGTCTGTGAGGGCCAGTGAGGGAGTGGCGATAGTCGTGTTTGGGTACGAGGCAACCAACCCTAGTGTGAGTACACCTTTAGATTCAAGCACCACTTTAGTTGAATGGGATAGGAATGTACTATTTATGCTACCATTTCTTCCTCCTCTTCTTAACTTGGACTCATCCTTTGCTCTTCCACATTCTCTCTTTTTTCCCTCCCTTGTTTGTAACCTGGCGGCTGGTTTTTCCTCAGCTGCTTCTGCCCTCACCTTTGATGCTTCTCTGCTCTCTCTTGTTTTTCCTGCATGTCTCTGCACTTTGCTTGCTCTCTTCTCTTTCGCTTTACTTTTCTCTTGGTTTTAACAGGGCTTTTTGGGTTTTGTCACCCTCTTATCTGTGTCCTCCCTCCGTCATTTATACTTATGTACTAATCTTACACCCTTTTTTCTCATTTCCTCCTCAACTCTGCTTTTCATTTCTCCACTACATCAATCTCCACCCACTTCTCCCTCATTTTGTTCTTCTTTTACTCCTTTTTCTGTTTTCACTCCTCAGCACTTTTTGTTCTCTTGTTTAAACCCAATCTTTGCAAATTTGCCTTCTGCTCATCTTTTTACTCCTTATATTTACCCATGTTTAAGCTTGTTCTACCTGTTCCTCTCCTCTCCGATGAAGCATTTCCAACCTTGCTTTCAACTGATCTGTTTCTCCTCTCTGCTCACCTTTCATCATAATATGCCGCTTCTCTTATCTGCCTTTTCTCTCTTTCACCTGCTTCCTCTCTGCCTCTCCCATTGTTACCTTTACACTCCTTGTTTTCCTTTCTTCTCTGCCATCCTTTATTTCCCTACCCTCTTCTCCTTCAGATTCTCCTTCTTCCATCACTTCTCCTGCAATCTCTCCTCCATATCCCTTCCTCCTCTCATCATCTTTTCCTGTTTATTCTCCTTTTCTCTCATTTTATTTCCTTTGCTTTTTTTAAAATCCTGCTTTCTATTCATCCTTTCCTGCATTCAGTTCTCCGCCTCCTCTCCTCTCCTCTGCGCTCTTCTCCCTTAGTTTAGTGAGCAGTAAAAACAACGATAAAATAATAATAAAAACAACAACTGTCCCGTGATTATAAACCCATCTCCATCTGGATCGCTCACACCGCCACACAGACTCACGCACACACCGAGCCGAGTAGGAAGTCAAACAGAAGGCCAATAAGACACGCTTGACTGGAGGCGACTCTACAATGTGTGTGTATGAGATGGGGAGAGAGATAGAGCGAGACTGTGTGCGTGAACAGAGAGGGTATTCACTCCTGTCATTGTGTGAACCTCGTGTCCTCGCAGCCGCAGGAAGATGAGATAAATCCTGAAACATTTTTGTCGATACTCAAGGGAACGTTTCAGACTAAAGACACCTGGAGGTCAGGGAGTGATGCCGGGCTAAGTTAGTAAAAACTGATAATCAAGTGGAAATCACTGCAGTGATGTCTGGTTGTACCACTGAAACTGCAAATACATGAGTGAATGAAACATTTAAAGCATTTTAGAAGATCTTTTAACATTTAATTACTGACTTTAAGTATTTATCGTTACAGAAGCGCATGTGTGTGTTAATGTGTCACTAAATGCGCCCAGGGGGTGGGGGTTATTTGGTGGCATCAACCCCAGTTCACATATTTACCATTTTAAAATATAAATGTCCTAATAAATTATGCTTTTTTTTAGTATATATAACACCCACCAAAGTAAAATGATCTCCAGCTATAACATCAAAGAGATGTGCACATTCATGAATCAATACTATGATTTAATCATGTAGTGAATAGGAATCTGCATAAGGAATACTTGTGCTTTGCTGTCTTAAGCATATTTGGATGTTTAAGCTTTTAGACAATTACTTAAGTAGGATTATTTAGGTAGGATTTTGCTTTGGAGTTTAAACTGGTGTGAAGCTTATTACCTTTCATGGTCATCAAATTTGTATCTAATGATTTCTACATTTATTTATGATCAAATATTCAGATTTCCTTTGAATTTCCTTCCTTCTTAAATCTTCTTCACATAAAAAATGCACATTCAAACATACATGCATTTATTAATACATGTGTACAAACATGCAGATTTGATTGCAAGCATCATTGTGAACCATACCCTGAAGTCATGCCACAAAACTAAAACATGCACTCAATGGCCTTTTTGTCACGATGACCTACAGAAATTCAAATTAAGCATTGGAATGGGGAAGAAAGGTGATTTAAGCAACTCTGAGTGTGGCACAGTTGTTGGTGCCAGACGGGACAGTCTGCGTATTTCAGAAACTGCTGATCTGATGGGAATTTTCCAAACAACTATCTCTAGGGTTTACAGAGAATGGTGGGAAAAAGAGAAAATATCCAGTGAAAAGCAGTCCTCTGGGTGAAAATGCCTTGTTGATATCAGAGGTGAGAGAAGAATAACCACATTGCTTCAAGCTGATAGGAAAGCAACAGAAACTCAAATAACCACTCATTTGAGCTGAAGTATGCAGAAGAGGCTACAGTTCACACGGGCTCTCCAAAAGTGGACAAGATAAGAGTGGAAGAATGTTGCCTGGTCTAATGAGTTTTGGTTTTTCAGGATTTGGCATAAACAGCATGAAAGCATGGACCCATCCAGCCTCGTATCAACAGTTCAAGCTGCTGCTGGTGGTGTAATGGTGTGAGGGATATTTTCTCGGTACATTTTGCCCCTTAACACCAACTGAGAATCATTTCAATTCCCAGCCTACCTCAGTATTTTTGCTGACCACCTTCTGATGGCTGCTTCAAGCAGGAGAATACTCAGTGTCACAACGTTTAGATCATCTCAAACTGTTTAAATTTGCTTTACTCAAGCAATGTGTACCTAATAAAGTGGCTCTTAAGTGTACATTTATATATAGAGAACATAGCAAAACATAGAGAATAGGAAAAATTGGGAGCTATAACAGGTTAGATGGGAAGAGACTATGGAGTGTACAAAAACATCAAAGTTATTCGTTGATAGTATAAGTTTGACTTTTACAGTATTTTTTAAGTGAATGTAATAAGACCTGATAAGCTTTGGGATTAAAAATGTAAATGCAGTTTCAAATTTAAGTGGATGATTTGTCACTGGAGAGGTGGGTTAATGTAAGGACTGACCTCCTCAGTGAAACTGCTGGGGCCCAGTTTGCGAAGCAGCGGTGCAAAAATATGGCAAAAGGGGCACATCTGGTCATAACTGCCCCAGGGAAGCCACAGTGGAAGACTCCAGCTGAGATATGTCAAAATCTAAATTTAAACTTTAGCCCTGAATGCAAGCTGTGATGGAAAATGTTCTTTTTGATCCAAAGTTTTAAAAACAAACCAAATAGGGTTTGCAGACTTCACCATTTCCAGGAAATTTGCTTCGAGTTTTCTATAGATGAGGAAAAACACTTTTCCTCAGCCATCATCCCAGTTTTCTGACAAACATGTGGTAAAGCAGCACCAACAGCACATGTCACCGTGACCCAGCCAGAGACTCAATATCAATCATGTCCTCTCCAGAAGTCTCCTGTCAAAAACATCTCTCCACAAAAATATGTCTGTCAGAGAGTCGACTAACACACACAGAAACACAGCTCTTTTAAACTCTCCCTACATGTAGTAGTGGACAACAAAATTTTGTGAACACATGTAATCAGATTACATTTTAATTCTCCACCATTTTCCAGGCAAACACTGTACGAGCTGTGTGGTTTTATGTTGTGGAAACTAATAATGGTGAGACTATTTGGAGTGTGCTTTGGGATAAGCGGTTTCTTTCGTGTAATAAGATTCTCTATTTGATGATCTGTATTTAACAACTTTTTGAAACTGTTTTTACGTTTGGTATAAACACATTTAAGATAATAAGTAGGAAGCACTGAAGCAAACAAAGACTGAAGAAAGCAATGATACTGTGTGGCCTCTGATTATTTTTTCCTATCTGGTCATCATCTGCTTTTTGCATAATTACTTTTGCTTTCATCCAATTAAGACATCCCGATATTGTCTGTTAAGTGCTGCTGGCCTTCCAAAAGATCATTCAAAGCATCTGAGTTTAAAACACGTGATTCCCCTGATTTTGCTAATCTCACGAAAATGTATATTTATTTGTATTCCAGTGAAACACTACAAGATAATGAAATGGAAGATGTCCTTTTAGTGGGCCATGTTGATGTGCTTGAGATGCTTTCCATGGCCAATAATTGGTGTTATCACCACTGAATATAGGTCACTATATGGGCCGCATTTCTGGCTGTTAATCATCACTTCTGGCTTCTTTTGTGTTATTCACAAGCAACTAAACAAGTAGCTCAGACATGAGAAAACCAACACAGCTTAACATTTTTAAGGCTTTTGGAAACAGAAAGCATACTAACCTAAGTACTTAAAATTCTGCTGACAGTCTGCAAACATTAGTGCTGCCAGCATTAGGATGTGGGGCTTGAACCATGGAGGTTGCCATTAGGGACATCTGCCATTCTGCTGCCCACATCTACCGCCAGTGCTAATCCTTCTGGTCTTTATGATGCTTAAAGATAGCTCAGAAATATGAGCAACAAAAGGACCGAGTGGACTTCCACTGATCATGATATTAAAGCTGCAAATGTAATAATGTGGATGAAACACTGTTTTCTGCAGTTTTTTTGTTTTTGTCTTTTTGGATGATGTCATAGAGGGGAGATATCTCTTGCACTCAGCACTGGCTTTGAGCACAGAGGTCCTTCTACCAGTTGTTCTGTCCTTCTGTTTGTGAAGATCAGCCAATGACAAGAAAGCTGGTGTACAGTGGGAGGAGCTACATAATAATTTCCCCCTTCTGCCCTGCAGATAATGTAAACTTTTATATTGAGGAGGAACTGAAGGGCTGCATCCGGTGCCTGATTGAAATAATTAAGGATTATTTTGATATTATTCTCAGTCTGAATAAATGGAACATGGTATTTAGGATATATTTTTTAATATATGAAAACATATTTCAGTGAAGGCATAAGGACTGATATTGACTGATTTTCTTCACTAAGCACAGAAAGGATATTTACCAGGTATAAATAATATTTTTCCTGTCTACCGTCCTTGAGCGAGGACACTACTACTACTCCTTTCCATTTCGTTTTCAGTCCCGAGCATAAACGAGAGTATTTCAAAAATACTCGTTGAAGGTTTCTAAGTGTCCATTAAGAACAGA
Organism: Maylandia zebra; assembly: GCF_041146795.1. Classification (NCBI taxonomy): domain Eukaryota; kingdom Metazoa; phylum Chordata; class Actinopteri; order Cichliformes; family Cichlidae; genus Maylandia; species Maylandia zebra. The sequence goes on from NC_135179.1 coordinate 6,312,424, forward strand.
AGCTGTGCTATGAACCACTCCTCTTGTTATCTCTGTTTACTAGCTGTTAGCTAATGTCCAGTACAGCTCCTTTGTAGCAGAGCAGAGGGTGTAAACACAGATAAACCCAGATGACATATAGATGCCCTTGCTCTGGGGCACGTCAGCAGCATCGGCCGCTGTTGATACCTGAGATCAAACAAGTAATTTCTTCTTCTTTTCTAAGAGGAAAAGAAGATAGCCAGATATTTTGGCACTCAGGGTCTGCTCTAATGACACTGCAGATGAGCAGATAGCATTGATCAGAATGACCCGTCTTTCTAAATCAATAGGAATGATCCCATCTAGATAATGTTACAATCAATAACACTCTCGGTATGTCTGTCTGTGTGTGTCTGCACTGATGACCTGACCTGTGTCTTTGTGATGCTACCTGCGTGCGTGAGGGTGCATTTGCCTGTGCGTATACGTGTGTGTGTGTTGTAAGTGTGTGTGTGCGTGTTGGGGGGGTGGGGTCGGGCAGCTTAAGGTCAGACAAGGTGAGGCGTAATGGGACTCTGACCAGATCCAATCTGGGACCACTTGTGGCAAAATGAATTGGCCTCACACACAGAGTCTATCCCTGAATGTCCGTGTGTGTCTGTGTGTGTCCTTCTTTGTCTTCTTGGTGTGTGTGAATGAGCGCCCAGTTGTCTATGTGTATCTTCGAGTGTGTTTGTATATGTGTAAAGGCCATGCTTGCTGTGGAAAACTAATCTAATTCTGACAGTTTCGCACAGACAAAAGGGCACATTTATTAAAAAAAAAAAAATCACGACGCAGCACATTCGCTTTGCACTTCCACACGCTGTGTACACACTCGCAAGCTGAACTCGGCAAATGTTTCACACACCAGCCGCCACTTTGTGACCGTCTGTGACAAGTGTAAAATGCCACATGATTGGTGGTGCTGCACTGTGGAAAAGCGTCTCCATTTCCTGCCTTCTGGTTCACTGCCTCGTGGTCGACCGTAGCAATGAAAGCTGAACCCTCGAATTCTCAGCTGGCTTTGTTGCTCCTTCGCTATATTGCTTCAAGAGCATTTCTACTTATGTTTTTTGTGTGTGGGACAGTGGTTTTTCTGGCACAGGTGGACATGAATCTTTCAGAAATATGGAATAAATACCCCTGAAATTACAGTTAACAGGTAATCTAAAGGTATATGACAATGGCCACTTGTGCTTAACTCTAACCTGAATTTTAACTGACAAAATCCCCAAGCTAATAATTGCTTGGAGGTTACAGTTACCCATTAATCTCCTTGTAGAGGGGAGTTCAGATAAACAGGTGCTGAAAGCTTCTGCACATTTGTATGCAACTAGGAATTGAGTGCGACTGTGTTTGTTTCTCAGGCCAGTTTGACTTTTTAGTTCACCTTTCTCATTGCTGTCTCAGTGCATGAACAAACACATTTAATGAACAATTTAGAGCTTCCTCTTCACTCGACCTGCATATGACTCCTCGGGTGCTCTAGGTTTTGGCGAGAGCTGAAGTCAAGTTATTATGTTGCACAAAATGCAATGCTATAGGACATAGCACGCCTCAGCACAGAGTGTAAATAGATTACACATGGTCTGTGTTGTGTCTGTCTACAACTGTGCCAGATGAAATGCCAAAATGGTCAGATACTGTCATAATTAAGAATTGATTTACAGTTAGATTTTATAATGCATAAATGAAACTCTATAATACCTTTTTGTTAAAAAAAATCCACAAAAAAGAACACATATGTATTATGAAAATGATCATAAAAAAGGATTAGTAATCAGTCGTTACTGGACGATGATGGCAGTTATTGTTTACCTGACAACACTTATCAGAACAAGCTTATAACACTTTAAATAGTGGCATATAATCACTAATCTCTATGAACAGATATCTGCACATGAACATGTACAGTTTAGTTTCTATCTGACCTGCATAGTTCAGTCACACTGGGACTGACTTAGATTGCAGACAGGTAAACAGTCTGTGTGTTCAGCCAGGCTGTTCTCATTCGAGCCATCAATTAAGAATGTTTTGTCACAGCTGATGGCGTGACTCGTTTATGCACAACATGTCCTTTAGTGACAGAGTCTGATGTATCAGGTTATGACATCAGTGAGACAGGTTGGTCACTCCAGAGTAGACATTCGTCAACGTGCCAGGTTAGTGTTGCAAAGGCTCATACTGTAACCCAAAATGCAAACTTTAACAGTATATTTTGTTGCCTAAAATAAAGGTAAATAAAAGGGAATGAGAATTTCATTAAATCAGCAAGAGGAAAAATAAAAATCACAAAAAAAAAGAGTCACTAAGTATCTCTGACAAACCTGCGACTATATGGACAAAAGTGTTAAACCACACCTCTTTGTCTTTGAGTTCAGGTGTTTTAGGTCTTGTTGCCACAGGTGTATAAAATTAATCATCTCATGAAAAAATAGTTAATTCCATAGAGCTCACTGAACTCCAGTGTGGTACTGTAACAGGACGCCACCACTGCAACAAGTCAATTTCCAAAATGTGTTCCCTTCTGCCCTGCAGACAATGTAAAGTTACACACGGTCACAACATGTGGCATGAACATCAGCACAAAAACATCAGAACAAAAACAGACAGTGTGCTTGGAGCTTCACGGGTTTCCACTGGAGATCAGCTCCTGTATGTGGCCCAGCACAACCCTCCAATCCTCAAACCCGTGCTTTTCCAAATACCCAAGCCAAATTTTAGGTCTCAGCAAGAGGACAGCGTAATTAAAAGTTCTAATGAACTGAAAATCTTTCACTTCTAAAACTTGCAGATGAACTGTGAAGAAGTCAGTTATATTGCAGAAATGGTCTGAGAAGTTTCTGTTCCGTAACTGCTGTGAATCAAAGCTGCTCTGTCAGCTCCAGACACTCAAACCCACAGAGGATTAGCATTTGCTGTTCAAAAGATAGATTTCCAATTCCTTTTAACCTCCAAGTCACTGCGGTTAAAGGTGACTCCAACCACAAGATGATCATCTCAATGAATCAGATATCTCTCAAACATTTCCTCTTTGCCACTCTTTCGCCGCAGCTTGAATCTCACCTGTCTCAGATTTTCTAACGCCGCTATTTCCGGCTTCCCTCGGTTTACCTCTTTCCTCACCACGCGCCCCCATGCAGCGTGGAATGTAAATAAACCAACATTGCGAATCCATAGCAAGCACGCACACTCACTCATGCAGAAACACACAGACAGACACACACACATACACACACACACACACACACGTGCACGCAACACAGATTTGTATGCGGCAACGAGTTCCACTGTGTTTCTATTTCGGGCTGGTTCGAGTTCTTTGTAAGTCTGTCGCGCCGCCTTTGGAGTGTTTCTTGGTTGTAAAATAAAGGCTGCGGATACATGTACTTCTCCACAAAGATTTGTTAGCTCTCTCTATTACAAGATGTGCACATTTGAGTGTGTGTGTGTGTGTGTGTGTGTGTGTGTGTGTGTGTGTGTGTGTGTGTGTGTGTGTGTGTGTGTGTGTGTGGAGAGGGAGACAGAGATAACATTGTTCTCCCAGAAATCTATCAGCGCCAACAGGATTGCTTTTCCCCCGCCTCACTTTTTCCTGTGTTTCATTCCTGTTTCCATCTCCCCCGCCTCATCTCTCTCTTTCTATCCACCGTTCCCCCGTCCTCTCCTACTTCCTTCCCTCTTTCTCCTCATCCTTTCTCAATTCTTTCTAACTCTCAAGCTCTCCCCAAACAGAGCACCAGTTGCACTTTATAACATCTAGTTTAGCAGCTGCACACCAAAACACGACAATGGATAGCCGAGCTAACTTGCGTATGTGTGTGAGTGTGTGTATTTGTGCACGAGTGCATCAGCATGTCTGCCAAAGCTATCTTCTCTAAATGATACTCTGCCTCCTCTACCCCTGACAGAGAGCGAGATAGATATGAAGACGGCAGAGAAATGGGAGTAGAGGAGGGAAGTGGTGAGGCGGGAGACGGATGAGAAGACAGAAGAAAGAGAGAGAAACGGAGGGATGAGGGCAAAAGTGAGACGATGGAGGAAGATATAGAGGCAGGGAAATGAGTGATAGAAGGTGAACAAGTTAAAAAAAAAGATGCACAGGGATTAGCTGAGAAGGGAAAAAATTAGTTATGGCTGGTGCAGACAAGAGACAAGAGGGATTGAGGCAGGACGCAGCAAGGTTGTACTTTGCATTTGTCAGTTCAACGCCGCTATACTGACAACATATAATTTCCACATTTAGGGGGTAAAGACATACAGAGCAGAACATATGAAAGAACAAGTAAGCAGCATGGGAGAGCTGATGCATAAACAAATAAGCGCCTCTCACAAATACATGTTAGAGGCTGTTTGGTATGTAATAAAACTCCCTGAAAACTGAAGCTTAGAGCAGATAAAGCTACTGTGGCTATACTATAAGTTAAGGTAATCCTATCAAGATTGTAGATGGCAACTATAATGAAAACAGCATCTCGTACACATTACTCATTACTCAAGAGTTGTTTGCCAGATTGGATGTAATAAAAACACCAAAAATGTACCTTTTCTGATTGGTTGGTGGTGTTTGCTGGAAGTTGCTTGCCGTTGCTAGGTAAAATTGCTTGTACCATAAACCTACTAGTGATTGCTTTGGTTGTAAGCTGATTGCCACGGTTGCCTGTAGTTTTTCTTATTTGACTGAGAATACTCGTTGACTACTAGTTGAGTACTATTAAAACTTGAAAGATTGCTCTATATGGAGAAGTTTGCCCTTAAAATAACAATTGTTTTTCACAAGCTGCAACTTTTGACAGCATTTGTTGACAAGCCTGACAATTTTTAAAACTATGAACACGGCACTATGCTGGTGCCCAAAGCGATCACGAGTAGGTTATTACCACACAGCAGGAGAATACATCTTTTTCCCTAGCAACAGATGGTTGCTGGAGGAGAGGCGTATTCACTTTCTTTATTAGTGACTTTCCCAGCAACTGCCATCAACCATCAATCAATACTTACAACTCGCAGCCGGTGGTTGCTAGTGGGTTGCAGGTCAGTCTCTAAGCCTGTGAAACTGGAGCCTCATTCACTTGATCCTACATTGTTACCATTCACACCTTAAAGTTAGATTTAAGGGTCCTATATTTGAGTAGCTTTGTATCATCACAAAGGTTTCTATAAAGGAAGAATGTGCAGTGAAAATGTGCTGATGTAACACATACTTAAAACCATACATACATTTGTTTTTAGAGCGTCAAGTCGAACAAAACAGGTCATTTCATATGCCAGACATCGCTGATAATTGTTCCTGTTTGCTTTCCTGCTTGGGTACTTATTATCCGTATAAATATATTTTAAAGTTTATTAACAATCATTATTATTGTTAAATGTGGTTGTTGTAAATAGCTTCTGCAGTGGGTAACACTCTGGCTTCCTTGTGTGAAGTGATGCACCGTTTTTCTGTTTCTTTGTAGTTAGATTATTTCGTTTCACCTCTGCCAAGGTCCTTTGCTTTGGACTTAGAGAGCTGATAACCTTTTTTCCTTTGGTACTTTGTTTTCTGTTCACAATTCCTGAGTAGAAATGAACAAATACATGTTTTCTTTTTTCCTCCACTTCTCCAGTGAATGCCTACGTTTTACATGATGAAAAAAATCCAGTCAGGAAAGTGATGAAACGGTCCAACGGCACTTTGCTGGGTTTACATCAGTCCTTTTAGTTGATCTGTTTCTCACCAACTGTGTGAAAACCTGAATAATCATCTGCCCTTTCCCTTTGTCATCCTATTTCTCATTCCCAGAATTTATAACAGGTTCAGTTAGAATCCTTTATTCGAACTCATAACCAACAATAACCTAAAGAACACACCTCAAGCTTACTAATTAACACATTTCATGAACAGTTTGTGATTTTAGTCAAATTACAAACTGTAACTAACCAACAGCAAACATTTCCATCTGTCCAATGCATCTCTCCATCTCCAGCTATTACTGTGACTCTGAAAGCAACTGGCTGTCGTTAGCCAAGACAGAATTAGAGCATTAACTCCCCCTAATACACAACTACGAAATGTCTTTTTCAAAATGTATGTTTGTGTCAGACAAACAGCATTTTAATTAATGAGCATTAAAACTGTTTGTAGGGAAATACCTGCACACAAGTTGCAGTTTAAGAAAATATAGATATTTTCATTTACACCCCAGAGAATATGAATTGTGAAAAAAATCAACATGAAAATGTTCCTATTAAACATGGACACATCTTTTCAACCTTTTATCCAAAAACTGTAAACAAAATCCTTTAAATCCTCATTATGAAATCAGTCTGTTATAGACTGCTGTATGCAATGGACAACCCCCCGCCCCCAAAAAACACTTCCATCTCCACTTCCATTCCTCCAAAATGTCAGCTTTTCTGTAGCTAACAAAAACACTTCACAAGCCTACGGCTATGTTCACTTTTTTCCTTTTCAGAAGCATGAAAACCGTGTTTTAGATATAGCACGATCAAACTGGTGATCATCATATTTAAATACCTAAATTTAACATTTTCTTATGTTTTTGGATCTCCTAGAGAGAGGGTTGGATAAAAACAAAGTAGACTTTACTGATTAAAAAAACACACGCAGAGAAAAACAGAACAAAAATGGGGTATAGGTGAAAAAAAAGCAAGGTGAACCTAGAGCAAACAAACAAACTGTCAAGCGAGTACACAAAGGGCTGATTGGACACAGGTGAAAACAACTGAAGACAGGTGAAACTAATGAGGAACAGGTAGGTGGTCACAAAGGAGAGGAAGCTAATGAAGCAAAAACACTGCAGACACGGAAGGAAAGGCATTACCAAAGCAAAACAAGAAGTGAGAACAAGGGAAGACAGAAATTAATACATAAAACAGAAGAAGACAACAACAAGCAAATTCAGTTCTAATCACATTTAATTTGGAAGAGTTTTATGTTGAACTGACTCACTTAATTGGTGCAAAATTTCTGGCTTTGAAAGTAGTTGACAATGTTAGGAATTGATTACCAGTTTACACCACAGACTGTATAAAAAAGATGGACAAATTTGTCACGTTTGAAAAGAAGTGCCTTTAACCTGCATTCTTTCAACTTTTTATGGTGAGTTAGTTTCAGGTCTTACTGATTATATTGTTCATAATGTGAGTTACGGTAGGAATAAGAGCAAAATATACATCAAAGAAGGGTTTACTTAGACAAGCGGTCACGCTGGAAGTTTATTATATATATTTATATATATTTAACTGATACATTTCCTACATGTAGCCTCTTTTTTCTTCTCTTGTGAGAATAATTTGACCTTTTAATTACTATATGTTGACCTTTCAGTCACTAATTTTGTCTGATTTTGTCTTTTGGTGCTTCTGAACCCAGATTAAAGAGCGTAACAAGATTGACCGACAAAGTGAAAAGTGCCATCGCACCAAAACAACTGGATAAAAGAGGCTGAAAAACTGTAGCAAAGCTGTAGAGCTGAGTGATATTCATCTATAGGGGTCAAATGCACAAAAATTAAATGAGGGGCTCTTTCTTGTTGACTCAGCCCAATCTAATGCAAGAAATACAGCTGATTTACTGCCTGGCCCAAGTTGTATGTAAATGCAAAATTGCACCATACTGTATAGCATTTATTATTCACTGCTCAAATGCTTGAATTATACAGCCTGAGGCTCAGCTGACAGTGATTTATTGGATTAACTGCATTTATTCCACTCTGAAATTCATTACCTAAATCTGTGATGAAAAAAAAAAAAAAAAAAAACAGGGGTCTCGCTATTGTGGATTTAAGCTTTAAGTAATTATGTTGCAGGTATCTCATGCTAGATAGTTAGTAAACCTTTCTAATTGTGGTATTGGATCGCTCATGCTTTGCTGCAAACCATTAACTAAATGTGTGAGGAGCCAGATATACGCTGTGAGGTAGTTAATTAGAGTGGAGCAACGCCAGTGGTTAAGACATCCCATAATATAGCTATAATGCCTGAGAGATCTCATGTGAACAGCCCCTCTGACTGGAAGGGAGCGACTCAAGCTTCCAGCCGCATTATCTGACGTCTGAGAAGCTGGACGTCAGATATTAGAAGCACCACAGCGAGATGAGACGATAGAGTGTTTTTCCCTCTGCTTCATCCATCAATCCCTTTCAGTGGATTTTGTCACAGCTTCCCTATTTGCAAAATAACTTCAGAATTTGGCTGAAACCCTACCTTTTCTCATCTTCCTAGGCATCTTTCTTTGTCATTTACCCACTTGCATTTTCCCTCTATCCTCCCCCTGTCTCCCTCCATCCCTCCTCCTATCTGTTCTCTCTTTGTGCTCCTCCCTCGCCTCTCTTATCAATTCATCTCCTTCTGTCTTTTTATTTCTCTCTCTTCCTTCCATTCCCTCTAGTTGCCTCTTAGAAATTCCTTAACGGCACTTTTCGTTTTTTTCTTTTTTTCAAGGAAAGACAGAGATTGATGGAGTGAACAGCAATAAAGAGACAGGGAGAGGGAGTAAGAGTGTGTATGTGGGGGGTATAATAGAGGGAAAGAGAAGGGAGGGAGGGATGAAAAAGGAGGAGAAGTGAAAAATCTCTGAGCCATAATCTTCACTCAGCCTGGAGAAGCTCTGCCAAGCTGACCACACACACACACACACACACACACACACACACACACACACACACACACACACACACACACGTTTTGTGTGGGCTAAGTTTAAGACAGAGTGGAAATCAATGTAGCCACTACCACTATGCATGATAATGAGAAACAGCGTGTGTTTGTGTGTTTGTGTGTGTGTGAAAGAGAGAGACAGTATGACAGAGGATGTGTGTCTAAATCGAGCATCTGTTTGTGTGTGTGTGGATGTGAGTGAATATCTGCAGTGTGTGTGTGTGTGTGTGTGTGGTCTAATCCTAACTAAGCCTTTGGGATGTGTGTCTGAGTCTGATACAGAGTCGTAGGCTGATTGCTGTATCTGCCCTGAGAATGAGTGTGTGTGTGTGTGTGTGTGTGTGTGTGTGTGTGTGTGTGTGTGTGTGTGTGTGTGTGTGTGTCCGTCCATACGCACATGTCTACATAAGTGTGTATTTGCCTCACTGGAGGTAAACGCAGCTCCCAGAATGCAATGAGGGAAAGTTCAGGTTCAACAAAAAGTCACTTTATTAAATGTGCGGGGAAAGGGCAGGGGTAGTAAGTGAAACTAAGCCTCCTCCTGGTCACGCTATCTTTGCTCAGCCGGCTCAAGTGGACGTCTGCTCTGCTGGCCCAGAGAGGCGGAAAACAGACGCACGGGAGGAAGCGGCGAGCTGGGGTTGCAGGGGGAAGGGTTGCTGGGGGTTAAAGACAGGGCCGTGTAAGTACAAGCAGCACTAACCTGTCCAGATCCCACGCATGAAGCCGGGATCCAAAATCATTATTCCTGGTCACACTGCAGGTTCCAGGAAATCCATAACACCGCGGCAGAATCCTGGCATGTTGGGCAGTTCATCAACGCTTTATTGCTCAGATTACAGTGCTGCAAGTCAGAGATATACTGCAGCACGGCACAGATGTTTGGGCTCCATATGGTGGAACATTAAGGTGTTTGAATGACTAAATGTGGAGTGTGTGCAGGTCTGTCTTTACGTCAACTCCATCTCTTATGAATCACAGTCTTTATAGCGTATATGCAGTGATTTTGTTTTATCAAAATATGCTCTGTGTGAATTTTGAATGAATTATATTCCCTTTAGAAAGATCAGACAGAAGATCAATAGGTATCTATTTGTCACTAGCATGTGGGGACTTCCCACAGACTTGGAGACATAGGACATAGTTTCTAATTTTGCCAACTGCATGGCTCTGCAAAATGTGAAAATTTAAATTAAATAAGACATAAATGTAAAATTTTAACTATATCATAAAAGTCAAAACTGAAAGTCCAGAGGTTTCAGTCACAGTAATGCTTGCAGCCATTTAATAAAAACCTTGCCCTGCCATATAATGCCAGAATAATAGACACAGCATCAAAAACAGAAAATTAGAAACAGAAAATTTCCTATTTTTCAGTGTGGGTCTAAAAAAAAATAGGACATTTTCTTTGAATTAACACAAAATGTAAAGTTTTTGAACTGGAACAATTACATACAATATAGTTTCTTAAGCTTACAGATTTATTTGTTAGACTGTAACTCTCCAGTCTTGCTGATTTATTAGAATAACATGTCTATGTCATAAATGTAGGCGGGCCAAATGTAGAAACACTGAGGCATAAAAAATACATCTCAGGCTGTTATTTTATCAGTTTTAGAAATCAAGTTCATGATATGAATATTTTCAAAATGTACTTAACTTTCTGTGTGCAATAATGTCTGAAATTTAACTATTAGGTCCATTCTAACAAGATGGAAAATCTGTTTATGTGTCTGCACATTGCACTTTATGTCGTCCTGTGTTGATTGTCTGTTATATGTCATATGTAGCACCATGGCCTTGGAGGAACTGTGTACTATACCACTGCACATGGTTGGAATGACAATAAAGCCACTTGACTTGTACACTGTTGAGCAAAATGTCAAACATTTAAGCTGCATTTAAAATATGATTTGGTTACTAAAGAATGTGAATGATTATTTCAAATGGCTCTTAAATAGACAGACCGCATTTGAATCAACAGTGTTTAAGTTTGTCCTTTAAACTGTGCTCAAGTACTTAGTTGCATTTAGGCTGGTCGTTTAGTCTACAAATAATTAAGGTCAGATCGTGTTGAGGCTGAAGCACAATAATAGATGATGAATAATGACAGCTAAGGCATGTGGTTTCATTCATTCATTCATTCATTCATTCATTCATTCATTTATTTATTCATTTTCAGGCACAACAAATACCTATATTGAACATAAAATACACAAAACAAAAAACAAAACTTGCCTGAAAAAGGAGTGGGACGAAGAAAACTTATTAAATCCCACCCCTATACTCACTCATCAACAAAAAAAAACAATAAACTTCCCGCAGCTACGCCCATCATTGCATACAGACCCATCAACAGCCCCGGGCAGATACAAGCATCTAAGCGGCAGCTCGCAACCAACAATTAGAGCCTTCATAACTGAATACAGAATATATAAATTATAAATTGCATTACCACAGGTAACAGGCAGTAATAACTACAAGTAACAGACACACATACATATACATACATATATATCTACACACACAAGTACATATATGTACATACATACGCACACTTTATTTTTTATTTTTTATTTTGGAATCCATACCAGCAATGGTAAGAGGACAGACATTACAGAGCACACTAAAACCCATCATTGAGTATACTGTGACCAGACCAACTGTTTGTAGAGAAATTTAAATTTATGAATATTTTTGCATTGTTTCAATTGTAAACTCAGACTGTTCCAGATTTTCACACCACATACAGACACACAAAAGCCTTTACGGGTTGTTCGAGTTCTGGGTAATTTGAATTCTCCAAAGCCTCTCACATTATAAACCTTTTCTCGAATTTCAAATCTAGTTTGTAAATTTGCCGGTAAAAGTTTAGTAAAAGCTTTATACAAAATTATGGATGTATTGTAATTAACCAGATCCTGGAATTTAAGTAACTTTGCCTGAAGAAAGAATTTGTGAGTATGATCTAGATAACCAGCCTTGTGAATAATACGCAGTGCTCGTTTCTGTACTGTGACTAATGGATTAGTTGTATTTTTATATGTATTTCCCCACACTTCCTATTCAGATGATCCAACACATTATGACTACTTGACTAATATGCTGTTGACCTTTTGCTGCCAAAGCATAGATTCTACAAGACCTCTAAAGGTGCTTTAGTACCTTGCAAATATTTGTGACAAGAGCACAGAAGGCAGTGCTGTGATGCAGTTACAGAGCTGCAAAGTCTGAATAGACAGGTGGTCGGCTGGATGGATGGGTCTATAAAACACTTGCCTTTAATATGGGAGACTGATGTTTGTTTCTCCATTTCAAACTATGTACTTTGAGTCAATAACCTTAACTGTGTCTGTTATAATGAATCATTTCAAGCCTCTCACCTAAACCTAAAACAGGTGCACTTTTGCCCACACTCAACTAAACAAGCGCAGTAAAAGTACCTGCCCATTCAGCAGTCTGTTATTTTGCCTCTCCTCAGACTGCTTCTCTACGAACTCTACATGCTGAACTAATGCAGAGCTCCCCACAAGCCTTGTTATTTTGGAAATGCAGTTATCTGACCAATTTGGCACTTGCCAAAAGTTTTCGCTGACTGATCCTTCACCCACTGCCTAATAAGACTCAGATCTCAGTTATGAGTTATGTAAAAGTCAATGACAACATTATTATAATCTGACATGAACTAAAGTTGCACTGAACTTGGATGATTAATACATATCTTGATACACTTCCTCCACTTTCACTTAATTTAGCTGCTGCACTTACATATGCATGTGTGCATGACTTACTGCAGGATGATCTAGTGCTCTGCACACGCCTCCAAACTTAGGAAAGGTGCTATAACTATTCAGGTAGCATGTGACCCGATGAGACCCCTTGTGACTCTATACATCTTAAAGTCTCTTAAGTGTTAAATAAGCATGTATATATATGTGTGTGTGTGTGTGTGTGTGTGTGAGAAAGTGTCTAGTATAGCTGATGCAGCTTTGTGTGCCTGTTTTCTTTGTATGAGTGTGTGGATGTGGCTTGTGTGAGTGTGATTTGTGAGTGTGCCTCTGTGTTAATTGGAGAGCTGTTGTCTTGAAAGATCATCCATTTGTCTCCATCTGGCCCTCTGGCTGCAAATACCTCCCTGCTACATCGCACACTCTCACAATCTCACACACACAGGCATGCACACAATTACATTTACTCACAAGTGAACAGTACACGCACTGGTTTTCCTGCGCTTTAAAAGACAGTGCTCCCTGTTGAAGCTGCCACTCAAATACATTTTAATCTACATCATAAATCAAATTTTGTTCTCCATTTCAAGATATTTCTACAGTCTCTTGGATGAAAGCCTTTAATATTGACTGTAAAGTGGAGATGGTGGGTGTGCAGCAGGCCCACCGGCTCATTTCGGAGCGGACTCGCTTCTCATTTATTTAGGGGATGGAAAGGTGATGCTCGGCCTCTCGATTAAAAACAAAACACAATTGGCTCTTTCTTTAATCCACCGTGAGTAATAGAGTCTCAGTCTAATATGAAATAACTGCCATAATTGTGAGAGATGAGCCCTGCGTTGAAGCCCTAGTGATGAGGACAATATATGGCATCGGTGAGGGAGGGAGTGCATGTCGTGTCTAATTTGAACAATGTTTATTCATAGGATTAGGCTGTTTGGCGAGAATGTGGGTTGTCATGTTCATGAAACAACATGGCAAACACTCTTGAAAGTGATGTAATATTAATGTCAATATGCCCGTCTCATTTTTCATCCCAGTGTCACAGATTTGGAGGGTCTACACTCAACAAACAGTGTAACCCTTTAATTTACTCTTAATACTAAAACTTCAGAGTGAAGGAAACGTTCCGTTACTTTTCACTGAAATCAGACTTTAACACAACAAAACTGAGATATTGCATTGGTGTTACATGCAACAGAGCATCAGACAGGCAGCAAGTCACAGGTAATGTTAGTCAACCTGGGAAAGCTGTTTTAAAAACCTCTTCTGCGGTTTCAGCCTGGAAAAAACCCCTTTGTAATGCCAAGTTTTATCTCAGCTTGGATTTGTAACAAAACTTTCCTCAACCAGATAAAGATAAGAGTGCAGTAATTCTTTTGGCAATAAAGAAGGAAGACTTACACTCACACAGCGTAAAGAGCACTAAAAACTAAAACCCAAGGCGAGAATCTCGGTGTAATCATTGATGAAGATCTAAATTTCACTGTCCACTTCCAAGTTATGACTCAGGCTTTATCCTGGCATCTTAAATTAGCTAAAAGGAGAAACATGGTGTCTAAGGAAGATTTAGAAAACCTCATTTGTACTTTGAGCTCTTGCAGGATGGACAACAGTAACACACTCTTCTTTGGCTTCCCGAGTAGGAAAAGTGGACATCTCATTAAACACGCCGCTTCTACAAAACTACTTCAGCCCTGCAACTAACAGTTATAGTGGCTGCTGGTTCCTACTGTGTGAAACATACCAAACACAAACACGATTTACCCTTTTTATGTGAAGCAAATGCTACAAAGCGTAATTTTTCAGAGGTTACCAGGGTAGTGAGTTCCACTAAAGGTGACAAAACAAATATATGTTTTACTTGTGTTTATTCATAAGGCTGCTGGAAGCTGGTTAACTTTAAAACATAACTGCAGGAACAACAGCTTGTACGATCACCTATGAGGTCATTTTCGGGGGAAGGATAGTCTCAATAAACACCAAGAGGGGAAACACTATTACTTCAGTTTTTAGACACTTGCACTGGCCTCTTGTTAGCGTGAATATATAACTGAATTTAAAGCCTTACTTATTATCTATAAGGCTCTCAGTGGTCCAGGCCAAAAATACATCAGATTTATTTCTGCTGAGCACAAGTCTAGTTGTTCTTTCGGCTCCTCGGGGGTTGGTTAGATAATGGCATTCTGAGTTCAACCCAAACATCAGCTCCCCTTGAAGCTTAGATTTTCCCCAACTTTTGTCATTTTTAAAACTAAGATATAGACCCAGTGTTTTTACTTATTTAAGATGCCACTTTTACATATTCTATTAACTCTGATTTAAACTCCTCCTTGAATCGCTACCTTATCGTGGTGGAGGGGTTTGTGTGTCCCAGGGATCCCAGGGGCTATGTTGCCTGGGGGCTTTTGCCCCCTGGTAGGGTCTCCCATGGCAAACTGGTCCTGGGTGAGGGACCAGACAAAGAGCGATTCAGAAGACCCCCATGAAAAGAATATCGAGGGAACAGTTTACCCTGCCCGGGATAGGGTTACCGGGGCCCCGCCCTGGAGCCAGGCCCGGGGAGGGTGCCCGAGGGCGAGCGTCTGGTGGCCGGGCCTTAGTCCATGGGGCCCGGCCGGGCACAGCCCGAAGAGGAGACATGGGCCCATCCTCCCGCAGGCCCACCACCCGCAGGAGGCGCCATAGGGGTCGGGTGCATTGTGAGCCGGGTGGCGGCCAGGAGCGGAGGCCCTGGCGGACCGACCCCCGGCTGCCAAGACTGGCAATAGGGACATGGAATGTCACCTCTCTGGTGGGGAAGGAGCCTGAGTTGGTGCGTGAGGTTGAGAGGTACCGGCTAGATATAGTTGGGCTCACCTCTACGCATTGTCTGGGCTCTGGAACCAGTCTCCTGGAGAGGGGCTGGACTCTGTCTCAGTCTGGAGTTGCCCCTGGTGAGAGGCGGCGGGCTGGGGTGGGTATTCTTATATCCCCTCGGCTTGCTGCCGGTACGTTGGGGTTTTTCCCGGTGGACGAGAGGGTTTGTTCCCTGCGCCTTAGGGTCGGGGAACGGGTCCTGACTGTCATCTGCGCTTATGCGCCGAGTGGCAGTTCGGAGTACCCAGCCTTCTTAGAGTCCCTGGGGGGGGTGCTGGAAGGTGCTCCACCTGGAGACTCTGTTGTCCTGCTGGGAGACTTCAATGCTCACGTGGGTAACGACAGCGAGACCTGGAGGGGCGTGATTGGGAGGAACGGCCTCCCTGATCTGAACCCGAGCGGTGCTTTGTTATTGGACTTCTGTGCTAATCACAGTTTGGCCATAACGAACACCCTGTTCGAACATAAGAGTGTCCATAAGTGCACGTGGCACCAGGATGCTCTAGGCCGTAGGTCGATGATCGATTTTGTAATCGTATCACCAGACCTGCGACCATATGTTCTGGACACTCGGGTAAAGAGAGGGGCTGAGCTGTCAACTGATCACCACCTGGTGGTGAGTTGGATCAGGTGGCGGGGGAGGACGCTGGACAGACCTGGTGCACCTAAACGCGTAGTGAGGGTGTGCTGGGAACGTCTAGCAGAGGCCCCAGTCCGCGAGATCTTCAACGCACACCTCCGGCAGAGCTTCAACAGCATTCCGAGGGAGACTGGGGACATTGAGTCCGAATGGACCATGTTCAGCGTCTCCATTGCCGAAGCTGCTGCATTGAGCTGCGGCCGCAAGGTGGTTGGTGCCTGCCGTGGTGGTAATCCCCGAACCAAATGGTGGACACCAGAGGTGAAGGGAGCCACCAGGCTGAAGAAGGAGGCCTATCGGGCTTGGTTAGCCTGTGGGACTCCGGAGGCAGCCGACAGGTATCGACAGGCCAAGCGGAATGCGGCTCGGGCAGTGGCTGAAGCAAAAACTCGGGTGTGGGAGGAGTTCGGAGAGGCCATGGAAAAAGACTTTCGGACTGCCTCGAAGAGATTCTGGCAAACCGTCAGGCGTCTCAGGAGGGGAAAGCGGTGCTCTACCTGCACTGTGTATAGTGCTGGCGGAGCGCTGTTGACGTCGACTGAGAAAATTGTCGGGCGGTGGAAGGAATACTTCGAGGACCTCCTTAATCCCACTGACACGTCTTCCGGGGAGGAAGCAGAGTCTGGGGATGAGGGGTGTGACCCACCGATTTCCGGGGGCGAGGTCACTGAGGCAGTTAAACAACTCCTTGGTGGCAGAGCCCCTGGTGTCGATGAGGTCCGCCCCGAGTTCCTGAAGGCTCTGGACGTTGTAGGGCTGTCTTGGTTGACACGTCTCTGCAATGTTGCGTGGAGATCAGGGGCAGTACCTGTGGACTGGCAGACCGGGGTGGTGGTCCCCATCTTCAAGAAGGGGGACCGGAGGGTGTGTTCCAACTACAGGGGGATCACACTCCTCAGCCTCCCCGGGAAAGTCTATGCCAGGGTGCTGGAGAGGAGGGTTCGTCCGCTAGTCGAACCTCGGATACAGGAGGAACAATGCGGTTTTCGTCCTGGTCGCGGAACACTGGACCAGCTCTTTGTCCTCTCGAGGATACTTGAGGGTGCATGGGAGTTTGCCCAACCAGTCTACATGTGTTTTGTGGACCTGGAGAAGGCATTCGACCGTGTCCCTCGGGGCGTCCTGTGGGAGGTGTTGCGCGAGTATGGGGTGTCTGGCCCATTGCTACGGGCCATTCAATCCCTATACAACCGTTGCAAGAGCTTGGTTCGCATTGCCGGCAATAAGTCGGACTCGTTCCCGGTGGGTGATGGGCTCCGCCAAGGCTGCCCTTTGTCTCCGGTTCTGTTCATAATTTTTATGGACAGGATTTCTAGGCGCAGCCAAGTGGCGGAGGGCTTTCGCTTTGGTGGCCTCAGAATCTCATCTCTGATTTTTGCGGATGATGTGGTTCTGTTGGCTTCATCGGGTGAGGGCCTCCAGCTCGCACTGGAGCGGTTCGCAGCCGAGTGTAACGCAGCGGGAATGAGGATCAGCACCTCCAAATCTGAGGCCATGGTTCTCAGCCGGAAAAGGGTGGAGTGCCCACTCCGGGTCGGGGATGAGTTCCTGCCCCAAGTGGAGGAGTTCAAGTATCTCGGGGTCTTGTTCGCGAGTGATGGGAGAAGGGAGCTGGAGATCGACAGACGGATTGGGGCTGCGGCTGCAGTAATGCGGACGCTGCACCGGTCAGTCGTGGTGAAGAGGGAGCTGAGTGTAAAAGCGAAGCTCTCAATTTACCGGTCGATCTACGTCCCTACCCTCACCTATGGCCACGAGCTGTGGGTAGTGACCGAAAGAACGAGATCGCGGATACAAGCGGCGGAAATGAGCTTCCTCCGAAGGGTGGCTGGCCTCTCCCTTAGAGATAGGGTGAGAAGTTCGGCCATCCGGGAGGGGCTTAGAGTAGAGCAGCTGCTGCTCCACATCGAAAGGAGCCAGCTGAGGTGGTTCGGGCATCTGGCAAGGATGCCCCCTGGGCGCCTCCTGGGCGAGGTGTTCCAGGCATGTCCCACCGGGAGGAGGCCCCGGGGCAGACCCAGGACACGCTGGAGAGATTATATCTCTCGGCTGGCCTGGGAACGCCTTGGTATTCCCCCGGACAAGCTGGAGGAGGTGGCTGGGGAGAGGGAGGTCTGGACCTCTTTGCTTAGGCTGCTACCCCCGCGACCCGACCTCGGATAAGCGGATGAAGATGGATGGATGGATGGATTAAACTTGTGTTATCTGTTTTGCATGCTTTTCTTTTATTTTCATTTTCAACTCTTCTAATTAGTACAGTGATGTATTTATGCTGCTTATCTTTGAAGATCCTCAATGCATTAAGAAAGCACTTTGTTTGCCATTTTATATGAAGTGCTCTGTCCAAATAGCCTTACCTTAAAACTTTTTTTTTAAACACAAAGTCTGTGTTATAAATAGTGGAGGGCAATATGAAAGAGTTTTGTATCCCTCAGCAGGAAGGATTCAACAAAAGATGCTATCAGGTTCAAGCTGCCAAGTCAACCTGATCTTTCATTCTGGGGAATAAAAGTCAGGACATCTTGACTTTTCAGGCTTCAATTTTGACCATTCGTTTTAAAATCAGACTCTCAAGTGAAAACACCCAACTTTGTCAGATAACAACACGAAATATTGACAAATAATTTCAACAGCGGATGCATTTCATTGGTTTTGCGGCTTTGTAGCCCAACTAATACAAGATAAAATATTTTTTATGTTTTCTTTTATATACAATTTAAATATAACTATGTTTTTAAACTGACATGTTGAATAAAATGTAAATAAGATTTAGAAATCTCATAAAAACCCATATTTTATATTTACAACAGAACACAGAAAACAGATCAGTTATTTAAACTGAGAAGATATTTCATGAAATATATCAGCGTATTCTGAATTTGGCTGAAAACTAAAGGCTGGATACAGTTAGAGGAGGTCAGTAACATGACTGGATATAAAAAGGGTAGCTTAGAGAGGCAGTGTTTCTCTGAAGTAAATATGAGCACAGGTTCAACATTTTTGAAGAAAAAAAAATTGTGGTAACAATCAACAAATTCCAAAAATGTGGAGAAATCTGTGTGCAATGGAGAAGGCCGAGACTCAATCTCGGATGCCAGTGATCTTCATGCTCTCAAGCAGCACTGCATTAAAAACAGACACAATTCTGTCATGGAAATCACTGCATGGGGTCAGGAACACTTCCAGAAGTCACTGTGTGTGAACGCAGTTCACTGTGCCATCCATAAATACAGGTTAAAGCTCTATGATGCAAAGACGAAGCAACATGTAACCATGATCCAGAACACTGATGTCCTCTCTGAGCCAAAGCTCATTTAAAATGGACTGAGACAAAGTGAAAAACTGTTCAGTGGTGAGACGAATTGAAATTTGACATTTTTTGGGGAAAACATGTACATTGCATCCCTCGGAGTAAAGAAGACAGCGACCATCTGGCTTATTATCAGCACTCATCAAAAGCCTGCATCTCTGATGGTATGGGGGTGCGTTAGTGCCTATGGAATTGGCAGCCTGAACATTTAAATGTGTACCCAGGTTTTAGACCAACATATGCTCCGAGTCATATGTTTTGAGGGAAAGCCTTGCAGATTTCAGCATGACAATGCTAAACCATATACTGTAGCTATTCATAGTACAGCATGACGTCGTAGTATTAGAGTGGCCTGTCATACAGACCAGACATTTCACCAACTGAAAACATTTGGAGCACCATGAGACAAACAATGCAAAAAACAACACAGACCCAGGACTGATGAGCAGGAAGAATCTTCTATCAGACAAGGATGGGAATGTTTTCTTTCCCAAAAGTCCACCAACCGTTCTCCTCAGTTCCAAGACTTTTAGTGGTAAACATGGTCTTTTTGAGATCTGTTGCTACCGTCAAACACTAAATAATTTTTTATAATAATTTATAAAAACACTATAAGAATTTTTTTTCTTTAAATTGTAAATTTTTTCAGTGTGAATGTTTAATATTTAATGAAAAAAAATCTGTTACCTCAATTTTAAAGCTGGGAATCAGGACTCTTAGTCTTGGTTTTTTCTTCCTTTAAAGAACTCTTTACAGCTTGTAGAAAAGCTGAAAAACAAGAAAAACTTGTTGAAAAGGTGATCAACTAGGCATTCGTTTAAAGAAATAAAATCCTAAAAGTACTAGAATCTGTACTTGATATAATGTCCTTTTAGCTGATCTGCACAGAGGTAGTGGACAAAACTAGTTAGTAAAGAAAGAAAACTTTAATAAATACTAAACTGCAGGCATGTTAGTATGATAATGGTTATTAGATAATAGAGAAAGAGAAAATAAAAGAATGGCTAAGCAGCCAAGAAATCCAAATCTATCTTTGCGATTGTGTTGAAACAGAGTTGGCAGTAAATCTGTTTCATCTCTTACTTCTCATACAAGCATGAAGGACTGCAGGACGAAAAGAAAGCGAAACTTTTGCAGACATATCATAAAAAAACATACCTTATCCGATTCAGGCAGCTGAGCATTAAAGGAACTATTACTTTTATGGAACAAAGTTGCTTTCCCGAATAGGAGTTCACACTGAGAGCAAAATCGCCATTAAAAAGTAGCTGGCATGAAGCACAGCTTGGTAATCTGGCCAATATCTGTCCTGCGTGGGAGCACGCTGAGGAACAACAACAACACATACACAAAGGAGTTGAACCCATATGGTTTCTAAAGGCTGAAACAAATAACTCTCAAACCAAAGTCACCAGTCGCAGATATAAGCTATTTTAAAAACAGGTTTGTTTTTTATCAGACCTGCAGCAACTTAAGTTATTGTCTAACCTGCTGGTTCATTTCTCCATTAACCAATTAATCATTTAGCTCATAATTCTAAGTCAGTCCAAAAAGGGCCTCTTGTTATGTTTGTGAAGTTGTTAGCATTTTAATGGATTTACCTGCGAAATAATATCTCTTGCAGTGTGGTGCTGACTGTCCCAGAAGTTTGTGCTTTTCTAGCCAGACCCCCAAGTGTTTGACACCTAGCAATAAATTACAAAACAATAAGGGAACACAATTAAAAGTGACTAGTTCTGCCCACAGAAAGACACAGCTGTGAAACTTAAAAAGGTAATGAGTGCATGCATGTCTGTGCATTTAGCCCTGTAGCTTACCCATGCATCTTGCTAAGCCTGCAAGCATTAGCTGATAACTTAGCGCTCCACCGTCTTGACCAAATATGGTCACATCGGGCTCTGAAAACCCAGCAATAAGACTTCAAAATCTAACTCCTCAGTAGCAATGTCCATCTCTTACATACCCTCTGTGGTTTTATGTTTCCCAGCTGTCCTTGGACAGGAACATTTTTAATGGGCGTGGCTTAAAGTTTGGGACAAGGGTGTAAGAAGTACAATGTTTCTGTTGATCTACTTTTATACTGCTTTTATGCTTGTGTTACTTGCATTTTAGTGCATTTTTTTTAACTACAGCCTCTAGTCAGTCCACTAGTTTTAATGAGGTAATATAAAAGAGAAACAAATTCCAAATGTCTAAATTTGTTTAAACTATTAACAACTGAATTATGTTTAATTCTGAGGACTTCAGCAGATGGTTTGGGAGTGTGTCAAACGTATGCTTGTTGTCAGTTTTAGTCCAACATCCCTACATGCACTTATCATTTGACAACAGTAAAATGTGAAAGAGAAGTGGGAGGGAAAAGCTGTGTAATTAACCCACAAAGTACACTGTCGACTTCAAAAACCCTCTTTACTTATTCCTTCCTCCGTCCCTGTCTCTATCTCTCTATCTTCATCTCTTGCCGCTTCTCTGAAGTCCGGTTGCAATATCAGACAGGCTAATTAAAGCAGCACGTAATGAGGCGGTGGAGGGGAGGAAGAAAAGGAGGAGGAGGAGGAGAACAAGGAGGTGGAGGATGAGGAGGAAAGGGGTGGGTCAGAGGGAGAAGCTGAGAAGAAAGAAGTCATGATTCGAGGATGTCAAACTCCTATTAAAGGAACTAGCTCCTCAGACAAGCAACTGATTTCCTGTTCCTCTGAGCCTCACTGTAGCTCTGTGTTTTGGAATTAAGCAATTCAAAACAGGCGTAACAGGACAAAGACACACATATTTTGATCGCTTCAGTCCATGTAAGAAAAGAGAAGCCGGTGATGCCTGCGGGGTGTTAATTAAGACTAGCATTAAAGTTAGAGTAAAGTAACGTGTAGCCTAAGAACCTCCCTGGAGATGTAGAGCCAATGTCTGCAACATATGAATCCACTCATTTTAAATTAGCTGTGAGAGAAAGGTGCCTGCAAGGGGGAAACCTATGTGCATTTTTCTGTGTTATATTTGAGAGTGGAATTGATTTCTTGAAACAGTTGTGAAGATCAAATGTGAACACAAGACAAGCGGATAGGTCAACTAAAACAGCAGTCCCCAACCTTTTTTGCGCCACGGACCGGTTTATGTCCGACAATATTTTCACGGACCGGCCTTTAAGGTGTTGCAGATAAATACAATTCACTAGCTGGGCCCACATCCTCATTTTAGGTTTGACAGTGTTTTAGTAGGTAAAGGTGAATGCTTGGACATGAATTGAGCTGCAGTTTGGGGAAGGCCTCGAAGGGGACTGGCAACGGCGCCCGGGCCCGGCAGGTCCTGGCAGAGGGAGGGTGGGGAACGTAAACGAGAATGAACAGCTTGCAGAACTGGGGGAACCTATATAGACGACAACCGGAAGGAGCGTGTTTGGAGGCGTGGTCCTGCTCCTGAAATTCTGGTACATAATCTCCAACAAAATAAAACCAGTACCGGTATCAAAAAAAGGAAGATTTATTCATAATACACGGGAACAGACCCAGGGAAACAGGGTTAACGATAAAAACCATACCCCCCCCCACAGATAAATACCCTGAAAAAAAGGGACACTCTTTTACATTGCTCCGTAGTACTTTTGAATTATGTTTCTATTTTTTTTTTTATAGTTTATTGTCATTGTCTTTCTCTTTGTAGCTATTTAATATTTATTTGTGGCTTTTTTCATTGGGTCCATTCTGTGTCTGTTTTTTAAATTCTGATTGTGGTCATTTTGAGTCTCAGTTCTCTTTTTGTGACTTATTTCTGTAGTTGTTTCTCATTTCATTTTATGGTTATGCATTCATTTTGTTTCTCTTTTTGGTTCTGGACTGCTTTTGGCCAATGAACTATTCCTGTGGTTGTTTCATGTTTGAGTCATTTTAAGGCTATATAGCCACCTCACTGCCTTCTTTTGGTTTCTATTTGCAGACATAAAAAAAAAATACTTCAACATAAATTTTCTTCTTTTTGTTGCCACAATAGTTAAATAGTTGTTTTGTATTTCTTTGGTATTTTGGCTTTCTCTGAAGGCACTTTATTGACATTTTGTATCTCCCTTGGCATATTTTGGACTCACTTCCATTTCTCTCAGTTGCTGCATTGTATCTTTGCAATTGTTTTTTTTTTGTTTTTTTTTTAATCTTATCTTTTTGTGATGTAACTTTATGGCTGCTTTATATGTCTTTTTTTTTGTCAAATTTGCTGCAATTTACTGTCACTTTAAGGTTTCGTGGTAGGCCATTTGTCATGCTTTTGCATTCTTTGTGGTAATTTTGAATCCCTTTAAAGCACTTTTGCTTCTCCTTTCAGTCATTATAGTCTGTAGACATTTGAGGTTTCTTTGTAGAAATTTTGCAGCTTGCATCTAGTTTGTCACTTTACATCTCTTTGCAGTCATTTTGTGTCTGTTTTTGGAGATTAGGACTGTCTGCATAATCATTTTCAGTTTCTTTGTGTCCATTTTTTTGCTACTTTGCTAGGATTTAAGTGTATTGCAATTTAGCATCTTATTAGGGTAATTTGTGTCTAATTATGGATAATGCACACCCATTTTTCTGTTTGTAATGATGATCATTTCTTTGTGGCCATTCCATTTCCATTTTGTCAGTAGCACATCCTTTTAGTTACTTTTTGTCTATTGATTGGCATTTTGTTTTTTGGTCATGCTTTGCAACACATTGTGTTTATTTGATGTAATTTTATATAGTGTTGCTGTTCATTTGACCATTTTCTTTTGTCATATTGTGTTGCTCTGTTGTAAATGCATGCCTTCCTTGGTCATTTTGCACCATTTCATGGACAATTATGGCAATTCTGCTTCTTTTTTAAGACAATTTTGTGTCAATTTTGGTTGTCTTTGTAGTCATTTAGAATCTCTTTGTGCTCATATTTCACTTCTTGAGTGATTTGGTTGTTATTTTATGTATTTGGTTTTTTTTAAGTGTCTGCATTGCCATTTTACCGTGTTATATTATCATTTTTTTTCTTCTTATGGTAATTTCCTTTCTCTATGTGCCGATATTTCCTATCTTTTTGTAGTGATTTTGTATCTCTTTGTGGTCATTTTCTGGCTGCTTCTGATTGTTTAATCTCTGTTTGGTTGTTATGTGTTTGTGTCATGGATCATCTTCAGTAGGCATGTTTAGTAAGTTATCCATTGATGTAAACCACAAAGAGGTCCTTTGCGGTCTTGGTTCAAGTGAAAATCTGAAGAAAAAAAAATGTCTCTGAGTGATTTTTGACTCTGCCGCATGGCTGATGATGAAATGACTTGAAAGATGAGAGACCGCCAAAGAAAGACGGAGATATGGAGAGGCAAGGGGAAGAGACAGAATAAGACTAAGATAGGAGACACATAGATACACTGAGACAATAAGGAGGATGTTATTCCTGCATCATTACTTCAACACCCATTCTCCCTCTACTGTCTCATCTTCTCTTTTCATTATTATTCGCACTCCCTCTCATCTTTTCTTTCTATTATTCATCCTCTCTCTTCATGTCTCTATCATTAGTTTTTATCTCTCTGTCTCTCTTGCTTTCTGTTGTTCAGACACTCAGACAAATGAGCCATGAAATATTCGCCATCAAGACACAGAGAGAGTTTCTGAGTGTGTGTATCTCTGTGTGTGTGGGTGGCAGGCTGTGCACATGAGAGTGGGTGTTTGTGTGCATTATGACTTTGGCTTTAAGTCTGTCAGGTCTACTAGCCACTCTGAAAGGTAGCCCACCTGCGTTTGATCCGACTTCTGTGATCCAAAAAGTAATTTGGCAGGCAGGAAATCAAATTGGCTGCTAAAAATTGTGAATCTAGTCATGGCTGCACAGCTGACCAGCCAAGGAGAGAGGATGTTTCACGGAGATCCTAGCCAGAAATCTCACAAGCAAATTTACTAAATTAGCACAGAAGATTGTGTTTTATTGTTTAATAAAACACAATCATCCCCTAAACCTGACTAGTTGCTATGTAAAGATATTCTTGCAGGAATTATCCCTGACCACAATATCAGGTATTGCTGAATCATCAAAAACACGTAATTTTCTCTGTAGGTCCCTAAAGAAAACAAAATATCGTTATTTTTAATAAAGGGTAAACACTCATCCAATACCAAATTTATCTTAGAAACATTTTCCTCAACTACATGTTAAGCTGCAGGCTGCTGTGCAGAGTAATTTTTGCATGTGCAGCACAGCCTCTACGTGTTACAGCATTGAAGAACAAATATTAATTAAGCACCTCTGAAAGACATATAAGATAAGATAAGATAAGATAAGATAAGATAGAACTTTATTAATCCCTCGGGTGGGTTCCTCTGGGAAATTCGATTTCCAAAAAAGCACAGCACCGACAGAAGTTACAGAGTTACAGAATATTATATATATACACACACACACACACACACACACACACACACACACACACACACACACACACACACACACACACACACATATATATAATACAGAGACAATATAAATAAAATATACGAAGGGGATAAATAGAATAAATAGGAATAAAAAATAAAAATACAAGTGAATTGCACATTTCAAGTATTGAGTCTATTGCACTGTTGACTATTTACAAAAGTATTGCACAAAAGGTATTGCACAGTGAGGTGAAGAGGCACTACAGCTTAGTTGTTCCCCCCTCCTTTGTCCTCCTGTTTCCCCTCCCTCTCCCCTCCAGAGAGGAGTTAAACAGTCTGATGGCGTGTGGGACAAAGGAGTTTTTAAGTCTGTTAGTTCTTGTCTTGGGGAGAAGCAACCTGTCACTGAACAGACTCTTCTGGTTGTTAATGGCCGTGTGCAGAGGATGCCTGGCATTGTCCATAATGTCCATCAGTTTCTTTAATGTCCTTTTCTCTGCCACTGTCACCAGAGTGTCCAGCTTCATGCCGACCACATATAGTGAACAAACTTGCAATTTAGGACATTTTTAACAAATATTTTATAACAAAAAAGAACTGCTAACTAAAAAGGTGGACAAAGCTTGCTGAGGAATTAACATACCATTTGTTGGGCATCTAAAGGACCCCCCCCCCCAAAAAAAAAAAAAAAAAAAATTAGTTTTGGCTAAAATGTTAGAAATGAAAAAGTTGTATTTTCTAAATTTGATAGATAAGTGAAATGACATATACACCTTGGATGAACATTTTAAAGCCCATTCATTTAAACTTTATTAGAATAGAGGATTATTAAAAAATTGTAATGTGAAAAAATTAGATAGAAAAAATATACAAAATATTATTAATAGTTGCTAACATGTTTCAAATATTAGTAAAAAGAAAAAGAAAGAAAAGGGATGAATAAAGTGATAAATGAGACAAAAGAGCCAACACCACAGGTGAGCAGTTGCCATGAAATGACAGTGGCAGAGCGGGACAGTTTCTGTACCGTTCCCTTGCTGTGACCATTATGGTACAGAAACTGATGTCTCACTCTGTGTCTGTGTGGCAAATAGTCAAGTTTTTTTTTTGATAATTCAGCTATATGATTTCTTTATAGTTTAGACTGATTCCCACATTAAAGTGTACCATGAGGTACCATGATAACCTTCAATTAATGAGAAAATAAATCTGATACAATTTATAAAAGAACATTTTTTCAACTGTTTTGAAAGCTAAAATACCAAAAAGGTAATGGGTAGTTGTGTTCTGTTGGTCAAATATTTACAATTAAAAACAGTAGACTCAAGCAGGATCTGCAAGAAAGGTCTACCAGATAAATAATACTGGTGGTATCTTCAGCTCTATGATCAAGCACTTATAGGTTGTGCTGGGTAGGCAGACTTGGGGCCACTGACCACTCCTTTACTACAAAGCGAGTGCAGTGGACGAATTGCAGCCTCAAAAACAAAGATTCAGACATCTGTTTATAAATAACAAACCTATGGAATAATTTCAAACAACTCCAGGGTATGGCTGTCTATTCAAAGCAGGCTTCAGGAGTCAAGGTTCAGCTAATATAACACTGGCAGAACATTTTGATCTGTTTGTTAAGGCTCATTTTAGTAATTATCACTCCACTTCTACCATAAAGACTGATACATAAAATTCCCATGAAGACAACCCACAACAACTCTTCTTGTTATTGTTCAGTATTGTTTTTCAGTTTGAGCACGAACTATTAAAGTGCTCCAATTATATAACTTCCCACTGCATACTTTCAAATGGTTTCTGCAGAGTCGGAGGTGAGCAGGTATGCTCTTGGTGGAGGGACGGTGGAGACCGAAGCAAAGAACAATTTGCATATTCATAGATGCATAGATCTGCACATATTTAAGGGGGTGTAGAGATACATTGAAGCCATTTTCAGGCACAAAGGATTTTCTTTAAGTGTGTAATTTCTATGAAAGAAAAGGTTTAGAGATGCAATCAAGTGAACCTCTTGTTTCCTTGTGGTAAACATGTAGGTGGCTAAATTATTAATAATTGCTGCCTGAGCTGTGATAGAGTTATGGGATAGATTTCTGGATCAATAGATTGAAAATATCAAATGATGAATGATTGCACTCTTGTTTTGTGTTTTCATATTAAATTACTCCATATTAAATTAGTAAATCAAACAATTTTTGTGGGCTCTGGAGCTCCAGTGCAGTTGTTAAGGAACTAATATATATCTGTATAAATATATAATTTATCATCTAAGATGGGCACGAAGAAAATTGCCAATCTATATTTAGATCAAGCATAACTATGGCCCAAAAAGTTCTGCAAATTTATCAAATGGTCAAAGAGCTTTAGTTGCACCAGCAGCAAACAGGACGCCTGCTTTTTTCTCTTAAATTTGGCAGATTTACAAATATAAAGGAGGGCAGCAGGTATGTAAGTTATGTCACTTAAGAGAAGCTGAGTATGAATCACTTTTTGTTTTACAGTATCCTTATTGTGATAAGTAAAATATTATTTATTTAATGAAATGTCTGTTAAGAATTCAAAAATATTTTGGACCACTGACAATAACAGAATGAAACAGATATTTATTCATGTTAACGCTTATAAGTTAGCTACCATTTATTCTGAACCTTGTAGATTTGTTTTATAATAATATAATAATCTAAATGATGTATTTTAAGTTTCATTGAAATATTATTAAAGAAATATAATACAGATCTATAGAATTATTTATTTTATAAGACAAACTGAATTTTACTGTTAAAAAGGTGAAATATGAGTAACATAAAAATGCTACTTGCACCATAATGTAGATGTAGTCTTTCATAAAAGTATTGATACTGTCATTGACATTTAGGTCTCACAACCCATATGGAAAAGATATATATAAATCTTATAAAGTTTGTATCTGTCTTGTGCGAAACTTATATGAAAAGCATACAAGAGTGAAAACAGATATAAGATCCCTTGAAAAATTATATAAATGAAACTTGTATGTTTTGGATACTTACTAAAACAATATATGAAAGTAATGAGAAAGTGGCCACTTTCATGAGTAAATCATATAAGCCTTACATGATTCACTATATGAAGTAAGCCAAATCTTATGCAAGTCTTTTATACGTTTTTTCTATTTCTTTTCCATATGGGAAAATAATGTATACGAAATTTGACTTTATAGAAGTAATAGTGTCTTCAGGCTGGGTTTTGTTTTTAAATCTGTGATGAAATAAAAAAATAACAAAAATAAATCAAATTCAGTCTTTTACAGAGACCATATATCAGATATCTCTGTCTCTGTATCATCCAGAAATATTAAAACCTCTAAAATATCAAATTAAATCTTTGTGGAATATTTCTGTCGTGCATTAATGGCTGCCACACATTATCCCAGAGACCTGTTGATGTTTCCGCAATTACCTGGTTCCAACTGAGGTCAATCATAGTTCTATAATGAGGTAATGTCCCATTAAGATAATTGGGTTAATTTGTTGCAATTAACAAGGTACTGCAGGGACAAAACAGTGTGAGTCAACCAGGGGACAACAGTTCAATAAATGTACAAAAACATTTCAAAGTCTGCAAAGTTGAAAAAATAGCTGATTTGCAAAACCATTGTAAGGATAGCCTGTTCAGGTTTTAATCCCCTGCTGGGATGTTCGAGCACAGAGTAGGATGCAGTATTTATCATCCACAGTATATAAGCTGCTCTTTGGGGGTGCTATTGTCTAAAGTAGCCAGGAACATCAATTTAAATGTGTTTGCAGCACATCCCCATTCCAAATGTTACACATCCTCACCCTGTTTATGCAACACAACTTATAAAAAGTGCATAAAATCTGTTGTGGACATGAAGCCAGAGGCACGTCCATATGTTTGACATCTTTAGCACGACATCGCTTCTGAGGTTAAAACTCCTTATGTGCTGTGGGTCTAAAGAAGTTGTTGTCAGTTTAAGGCTCTATAAAGTCGTGATGCACCCTGGCTCTTAATACTGCTTGTTTGTGTATTTCTGTGTTTG
This sequence comes from Maylandia zebra, assembly GCF_041146795.1. Lineage (NCBI taxonomy): Eukaryota > Metazoa > Chordata > Actinopteri > Cichliformes > Cichlidae > Maylandia > Maylandia zebra. Next base: position 6,342,038 of record NC_135179.1, read on the forward strand.
TTTTTTTCCCCCCATTTGATGGAAAAGACCCAAAACGTGTTTTAAGTCCCAACTTTTCACATGCTAATACTTGGAGAGAAGCTTTCTCACCAGGTAACATACACGGTAAGGCTCCTGAATACCATTTTGCCAGATGAGTCAAATTTGCATAATGATGTCGTTGGCATAATCTCTCGATTTGAGAAGAAGGGGATTCATATCCCTTTTGGGACCACTATTTTCCCACTTATTTTACTTTGATCCATCCATCCATATATTCATTCATTTTCTCCCATTTATCAGGGTCTGGGTTGCAGGGGCAGCAGACTAAACAGAGATGCCCAGAGCACCCTCTCGCCAGAAACCTCCTTCGGCTCATACGGGAGGATAATGAAGCCTTCCCAAGTCACCTGAGAGACATAATCTTTCCAGCATGTCCTGGGCCTGCCCCGGGGTCCTCTCCCAATTGGTTATTCTCTAAAACACCTCCCATGGAAAACGTCCAGGAGGCATCCTAGTTAGATGCCACACTACAATGCAGGAAAGCAGTGGTTCATGCAAATCACTGAGGGGAGCCCAGGAAGCTAATTGCCCCACTTGCATCTGCAATCTTATTCCCACCTATGGACACAGTTTGTACTCATAGATGACATGACACTAAGTGGGGACAGAATCATAGATTTGGTTTGGTTGTGTTTAGGCACTTTGTCTACTTGGTTACGTTTAGCGAAAGGGATTTGGATATATATATATATATATATATATATATATATATATATGTATGTATACCTGGATCCCCCGTAGCCGGTTACCAAGATTACGTGAAATACCCTCAGAAGGTCTGCTAGATGATGTTAATGCAGCACTACGGGCAATACCTACAACCACGATTACCGACACTAACAAGCTGATCTACAATACGGCAGCAGTGATCAGTGAGATGCTTGGCCACAAGTTGAACAGCGACAAGGGGCAGTACCCTCCATGGAGAAGGAGGCTAGAGGGCAAGATCAAAGTAGCACGGAGGGAGGTTAGCCAACTAACGGAGTTGCAGAAAGGTGCGACAAATAAGGTGCCTAAGAAATACAGCAAGCTGTCCATACCTGAGGCCTTGGAAACTGCCAAGCAAAGACTCACAGCCTTGGCCAGCCGCTTGAGGAGGTACACCAGAGAGATAGAAGGCAGGAGAATAAACCAGCTGTTCTCCACAGAACCAGCAAAGGTGTACTCTCAGTGGCAAGGGAACAATAAGAGAACAGCACCACCAAGGCTGGAGATGGAGCAATACTGGAAGAGCATATGGGAGAAGGATGCAACCCATAACGGCAATGCTCAGTGGCTAGAGGATCTGAGGGCAGACCACAGCGACCTCCCTGAACAGGGTCCAGTAACCATCACAGTGGCAGATATCCAAGAAAAGGTCTCCAGTATGAAGAGTTGGACAGCACCAGGGCCCGACATGGTTCACGCCTACTGGCTGAAGAAGCTGACTGCACTCCACGAGCGTCTGGCAGCACAAATGAACCAGCTGCTAGTTAACGAGAGACACCCGGAATGGCTAACTGAAGGCCGGACGGTCCTGATCCCCAAGGACCCCAAGAAGGGACCGGTCCCCTCCAACTACCGACCAATAACCTGCCTCAGTACTACATGGAAGCTCCTGTCAGGCATCATATCGGCTAAGATGAACAGGCACATGGGTCAATACATGAGCGGGACACAGAAAGGAATTGGCAAGAATACCAGAGGCGCAAAACACCAGCTACTGGTAGACAGAACAATCAGCCGAGACTGCAAGACCAGACTGACCAACCTGTGCACTGCCTGGATTGATTACAAGAAGGCCTATGACTCAATGCCCCACAGCTGGATACTGGAATGCCTAGAATTGTACAAGATCAATGGGACCCTAAGAGCCTTCATCAGGAACTCAATGGGGATGTGGCGTACAACACTAGAGGCCGACTCCAAGCCCATAGCACAAGTCACCATCAAGCGCGGGATCTACCAAGGAGATGCTCTGTCCCCACTGCTGTTCTGCATAGACCTGAACCCCCTCAGTGAGATCATTAACAAGACTGGCTACGGATACCGACTACGGAACGGAGCAGTTGTCAGCCACCTCCTGTACATGGATGACATCAAGCTGTATGCCAAGAGTGAACGAGACATCGATTCACTGATCCACACTACCAGGCTATACAGCAATGACATTGGAATGTCGTTCGGACTGGAGAAGTGTAGTCGGATGGTATCAAAGAGAGGGAAGGTAGTCAGAACTGAGGGGATTAAACTACCAGAAGGCAACATTGCAGACATAGAGGACAGTTACAAGTACCTGGGGATCCCGCAGGCAAATGGGAACCATGAAGAGGCCGCTAGAAAGGCTGCAACCACCAAGTACCTGCAGAGGGTCAGGCAAGTCCTGAGGAGTCAGCTGAATGGTAAGAACAAGATCCGGGCCATCAACACGTACGCGCTGCCCGTGATCAGGTACCCTGCTGGGGTAATAGGCTGGCCAAAGGAGGAGATAGAAGCCACTGACATAAAGACAAGAAAGCTCCTTACCATGCATGGAGGGTTTCACCCCAAGTCCAGCACCCTGAGGCTGTACGCTAAGCGGAAGGAAGGGGGCCGGGGACTGGTGAGTGTCAGCACCACAGTCCAGGATGAGACAAGGAACATCCAAGAATACATTGGGAAGATGGCCCCAACTGACCGAGTGCTCAGTGAATACCTCAGGCAGCAGAAACCCAAGAAAGAGGAGGGAAACGAGGAACCATCATGGAAGGACAGGCCCCTGCACGGTATGTACCACTGGCAGATAGAGGAGGTGGCTGATATCCAGAAATCCTACCAGTGGCTGGACAAAGCTGGACTGAAAGACAGCACAGAGGCACTAATCATGGGAGCACAAGAACAAGCTCTGAGCACAAGATCCATAGAGGCTGGGGTCTATCACACCAGGCAAGACCCCAGGTGCAGGCTGTGTAAAGATGCCCCAGAGACAATCCAGCACATAACAGCAGGGTGCAAGATGCTAGCAGGCAAGGCATACATGGAATGCCATAACCAAGTGGCCGGCATAGTGTACAGGAACATCTGTGCCGAGTATAACCTGGAAGTCCCGAGGTCAAAATGGGAGATGCCCCCAAGGGTGGTGGAGAATGACCGAGCTAAGATCCTGTGGGACTTCCAGATACAGACGGACAAAATGGTGGTGGCTAACCAACCGGACATAGTGGTGGTAGACAAACAGAAGAAGACGGCCGTAGTGATCGATGTAGCGGTTCCGAATGACAGCAATGTCAGGAAGAAGGAACACGAGAAGCTGGAGAAATACCAAGGGCTCAGAGAAGAGCTCGAGAGGATGTGGAGGGTGAAGGTAACGGTGGTTCCCGTGGTAATCGGAGCACTAGGTGCGGTGACTCCCAAGCTAGGCGAGTGGCTCCAGCAGATCCCGGGAACAACATCGGAGATCTCTGTCCAGAAGAGCGCAGTCCTGGGAACAGCTAAGATACTGCGCAGGACCCTCAAGCTCCCAGGCCTCTGGTAGAGGACCCGAGCTTGAAGGATAAACCGCCCGCAGGGGCGTGCTGGGTGTTTATATATATATATATATATATATATATATATATTAGGGGTGCAACGATATTCGTATCGATATTGAACCGTTCGATACAGTGCTTTCGGTTCGGTACGCATATGTATCGAACAATACAACATTTGTAATTTATTTTATCAACTTTCCTTCCGACGATGCTGTCTGTGTTGAGCGCTCAGTGAATCTTCGTTCGACTACTCCGCCTAGGCTGCACTGTCGAGCGCAGATCCACTGAGCACTCAACATAGACAGCATAGTCAGAAGGAAGAGCGCAGGGCAAGCTAGCAAGACACATGGACCTCCCCCACCCTCATTCAGATCTGGCGTTTGGAATTATTTTGGTTTTCATGTGACGTATGACCCTGAAGGTAAGCGAGTCATGGACTAAAGTAAAACAGTATGTTGGATGTGCCATGCAATGCTCAATTACATGGGTGGGAGCTAGTGTGTTAGCGCAGTTAGCTCGTTAACGTGTTGGCTGTCTAGCCCCACACACGGGGCGATCGGCGGTAGCTCGTTAATGGAGATTTGCCGTGTTGTGGCGTTAAGGTCATTTCAACGAGATTAACCTGAAAGCACTAGTGGGAACACAACGAATATGACTGCACATTTACACCGACATCATCCTAGTGCAAAGACCAAAACAACAAGCATGCTACTAACTTTAGCCGAGTCATTTAGACAGCTGTTAGCACATGATTCTCCTTATGCTGCTGAGAATATAGCCCAGAAGAAGCGGATAGTATAGCTTTTATTTTGGAAAGAGACATTTCTCTGTAATAAACTCTCTTTTCCAAAGATGAGTGATTCCTCAATCAGATACAGGGCTTGCAATATCGCTAGCCCGACGTCCTGGAGCTAGCGATTTTTTTTCAGTCGGGCTACCAAAATCTATCTCTGCCCTGCCCGTCGGGCTATTGTAGGAAGGAAAAATATATGTCAATGCTTTTGCATTCTTTCAGAAATGTAGCTAGGTAATTATGTCATTGGCATCTGTGAGCCACTGTCAATATATGACATATTGAAATCGCGTTTGAATTTGCGCTTGTTTTTTTGCTTTCACTTTGCAATCGTGCGAACTGTGTATAGAGAGCGACAGCACTGATCTGTGAGTGATGATTTGCGCACCAATTCCTCTGACATCGTCTTATTAATCGTTAGCTTACTATGCAAACATGACAAGTGAAATCTCCCACAGCAAGCTTAAACATGTGAGAGGTTGATTGCGCAGAGAATCGCTGAGCTTATGTGAGTGCGTGTGTAAAAGCAGCAGGATATATATATTTTAGTTCTGCTGAGCCAAATAAGACAGGTCAGGGTGAAGAAGTGACAGCCAAAGAAAAGCTTACCACAAAACGGAGATGTTATGACAAATCAGACTATAAGGCAAAAAGAAAGTGCAGCTTTATGGTTTCATGGACAAAATAATTTCTGTGGCTGCAATATGACGAACTATATAACCAGGGCTGCACATAAGTGGTCCGCAGGTGCGCATTCGCTGTCAAAATAAAAAACACGCACAAGGGTTAGGGTTAAATTTAAAAACTGTACTTTTGAGTTAAAATATAAATTTATAATTTTAATAAATGAAAAATTAAAAAGGCATGAACATTTTTTTTGTATCGAAAAAATATCGAACCGTGACACCAAAGTATCGAACCGAACCGAACCGTGAATTTTGTGTATCGTTGCACCCCTAATATATATATATATATATATATATATATATATATATATATATATATATATATATACACACACACACACACACACACACACACACACACACACACACACACACACACACACACACACTCTTCAACAACTTGAACCACATGATAAAGAGCAAATTTCTTCCATTTGCAAAGAGGTTTCTCCTCCTTTGTTAAATGGTTCTGTGAAAACACCAGCAAGCATATTGAAGTCTAGTTTACAACACAAGAAGATGAAAAAAGTTGATGGTAAGTGGCTAACCTCTAAGTGGAAATGAGTTCTGACCAAGGCTACGTCCACACGTACCCGGGTATTTTTGAAAACGCAGATTTTTCTATGGGTTTGCACCTTTCGTCCACACGAAAACGGCGTTTTCGGTCACTGAAAACGGAGATTTCTAAAAACGCCGCCAGGGTGGATATTTTCGTAAACTCCGTTTTTGCATTTGCATGTGGACGAGAAAAAACGGAGAAAACGCAGCGTCAGAGGTGTGCGCCTTTTTTGACGTCACACTGTGCGCCACGTTATTGTTTCGGTGAAATTAATTTCTACAATACTGTTACTGTTAATTTTACTCTCTCTCTCTTACATATACACACACAGTTACTGTCCCTCCACACATACGACTCGGTTCTGCTTCTATGCCCCAGCTTTGTTTACTATTTCCCACCGAGGCTTCTAGACTTCTGATTGGCCAACATTTCTACACGGTTAGGAATATATCGCCACCTGTTGCTTTGGCATGTTCCTAGCAGCGTTTTCCTTCATTTCTGCGTTTACGTGTGGACGGGATTATTTTTTTAAATGAAAACGGAAAATCTCCGTATTCAAAAATACCCGTGTACGTGTGGACGTAGCCCAAATATCAATATGTGATAACTTGGAGGTAAGAACAATTTGTCACTTTTCTGTGAGAGACATTAGGTTGGATCAAAACATTTCAGTATCACTTCGGGCCACCAGGTGTGCATGTTTTACAAAAATACCTTCCAGTGTCACAGTGTCTTTGTTCTAATTAGATGAATGTCAGTCTGTGCTGGTTGCATGAGTCCTTAATTACCACTTCAGCATTCTCTACAAACTGGAACTCTCCACTTCAGAGATCCTGCGTGTACTGTACCATATTTCACAATGTTCACATTATTTTGACACACAATGACAAAAATATACTCAAGGACAAGCATTCACACATTATTCTCATGTGGCTTATACCTATTTCTAGACCCATAATCATTCCAAATATACAGAAGCCTAAAGATAATGGGCTTCTAATTTAAAGCATGTATAAATAAACAGACCAGGTCATACTGTGTATGCCTCTTGTAATTAGTTGTACTCTTGGATTTTACTTCTAGTAAACTGCCAGCAATGGTGGCTTTGGAGCCATTTTGGCACTTATTTTTTGGCACATCTTCACGCAGGAGAACTTGTAGCCATCTGATATTCTCTAAATCTACTAGTTGTTATTTCAACCACGAAGCTGACAAATGTTTTTCTACTTGGCTGCCAGTATGAATGAAGCAAACACTCAAACCAAAGTACATTTACTTGGCTGCAGCCTTTAATGTCTAACTGCAGAAAGCGTCCTGTCCCACCAACACAATAATAACCACATTTGTAATAACCAAGTAAACCGAGTAAGATATCCTTATACTAGCCTGTCTTAGCCATAAACACCAAATAATATAATGCATTTCTGATAATGCAACAAACAAACATAATAATAATAATAATAATAATTTATAATAATTTATTCACGCAACCTATAGAATAACTTGGATCCAGTTTCACTGCTTCTAAAAGTTTGCAATCGTAAAAAATAGACATCAAGTTGTGGGTGTTGCAACGATCAGGTGGTTACTTTATTATTTTATCTCAGTGTATCAGTGTCTTCTTTGACTGACTGTAGTTGAACTTACTGTGTGATGTAATGACACCAAAGATGATGATGACCATCTGATGATGTATCAATTCAATGAGGGAAGCAAACAAACAAACCAAAAACACGAAACAATGCAAAATATCAAATCAAAAGCTTATTTTCAAAGTTACCAATGGTCATACATGGGTTCCCAGTCAGTAAGGCAGATGATTCTGGTGAAAGGTCACACGTGAGCAGAGTCACACTATGAAAAACATGCAAGAAAAATTTAAAATAGGGAAAAAAACCCCACATGGGATAAATACTGGGAAAGAAAAACACAAGGAGTCAAATCTAGCTCAAGGAATATCCACTTGGAAGCTTGACTGGACAGTGACAAGACAATCTGGCGAGGGAAACAGGGGAGTGTGTACGCTGGGGAGAGCGATTAACTGATCAAGAACAGGTGGTGGAGGAAATTGGGGAGAAAACCAACAAAGGGAGGAAGTTAAACTGACAGCAATGAAAAGGGATCACAGAGAATCGCCCGAGGCTAAGCATGATCAAAACTGAAAAACCATGACTGATGCACACCTTGTTTAAATCACTGCAGAAATACTCAAGAAGTCATTTTTTAAATCCAAGTAATAGTTCTTGCTGTCCAGCAGTGATAGTTTCCTTCAGTTTGGCACCCAGGAAAATTTTGAGCCTCTTTATACTCCACACACATTCTTTCAGTGCTGTTGTCAGCAATGGCATAAAAAGACAGAGTCCAGAGAAGACCTTACTGCAGCGCGATGAGGTTAAGCACAGACTCATCCAGTCGGCTGGGGACAGCTCGGCCTTTATAGTCCCAGCTACTGGTGGTGCTTTTAGGCAGCAGCCTCTCTTTGTTGCAGTCCCTCAGTGCAGAAACTCTGACTCTACCAGCATACTTTGACTCTGACAACATGTTATAAAATGTGTAGTAATCCCGCAGGTCCCCTGCATGTACAAAACAAGAAGTTGTTTTGGCTAACTGAAATGCAGCAGCTCCAACAGCTGAGTGAGCAGGAGTGTGCTCCCCAGAGCAAAGCTTGAAATACAGCCAAACATTTCTGTGCAGCTCTTCTGACATAAATTCACATCAGTGGATACTGAAAGTAAAACAAGTTACCTATAGTAATATAAAATTATTACCATGATTAATAATAATAATAGTCATGATAATAATAGTGCAAAAGTCTTGAGCTACATCCCTCATTTCTTTGTATTTTGCCTCTTAAGATGCAGACTTTTTTAAGATTTCTTGAGACTTATGAATAGTTCTCTGGACTTTCTGAAGGTTTTTCAATGTTTTACTTTCAGTCCAGTCCTTCTACATCCAAAGAAGAATGTCCTTCAAGAAGCCTGGAGAAGTATTCCCGAGGTCTGCTTAAAAAATTACAATGAAGTTGCCTAAAAGGGTTCAGGCTGTGGTGATAGTATATGCTGTATTCCTATGTTTCAGTATAATGCTGCAGCATTTTCCCATTTTCCTAGTAAACCATAAAGAAGACTCAAGACTCTTGCAAAGTGCTATATGCAGACAAGTGTTCTTTGCATTGCCTCCTTTCCTTGAATGTCTTTTTCCATGCTTGCAAATCTAAGTTTGATTTTTAATATTCATTTTTTTTTCAAAGGCATTACTGACATCTGCGATTAAAACTATGTATGACAAGAATCTGTACACATTTCTGTTATTAGTAGAGAAATAACTGTTGAATCTCTAATGAATCACATACTCGAAAGAATGAATCTGAAAGTCGTTTTGCTGGTTTGATTATTGGGGTAAACAAAGATTCAAACACAACACTGGCATTTTTATCAGTCCCAATATCAGGAGAGCTTTCTTTTAAACAACTGTTTGTTTGTTTGTTTTTTTACTTTTCTTATATATTACATACTTATAATGGTGGACGTTTATGTTAAAGGTGGCCGTAGTTTCAAATAATGAGATGAGCATATGCATTTTATTTATATATAGAATTTTATTCTTGGTTTTGCATGATATCATACAGAGCAGAGCTGTTTGGAAGGAAGTTGGCTTTTTAGCTCCACCCTCCCGAGCTAAAAAGACTTGGATGACTTGGAGGGCATGCAAAGCTGCTCTGTCCAACAAAAGAAATACATACCTGGACCTGATCCAAATAGGTTGCCTTTAATTCATATAGAATAGCATCAAGGCTATAAAAAGACCTTTACTGCAAATACTATGTTTACTTTCTTTCTTTCTAAATCAGCTTACCTCCCTTAAACCAACACTGTTATTTTCAAAGAGCAACCAATTCAGTTTTCAGTTATATGTACATGAGCTTGTCTGTACATCTTCTGGCAGGACGGGTCATTCTGTTCTTGAACCATTTCCAATCTCCAGTAAATGAACAAGGGACAATATTCGCTGGACTACCAGACCTTACAAAGCACTCATCAACTGAAGACTCATGGAGGAAATAAAGGGACTGAAACTCTCATATTTAGCCTTAAATTGGAAGGGTTTTTATATTTATCCACTGAAGGCAAAATACATTTCTGTAGCTCTAAAACTGAGTCTGTTAGTTTCTAAAATGTAATAGAGCTGGTCTGCCATAATGTGAAGGCCTGGATGTTCTCACAACAAATTAATAAATGCTTATTTCCCCTCTAGAAGACCAGAACCTACAGATAATATAATATAATATAATATAATATAATATAATATAATATAATAGGTCCTTCTTGGAGACTGGTACATTTGATAAAATGGTGAACCATGTTTCCTTCTTCTTGCAATTAGAACATACTTATTCCGACTACACACACTTGACACACACACGAGAACAGTACCATTTAACTGAATTTGATTTTCCTTTTTTATTGCAAGCCTTTATTTTTCCAGAAGGGATGTAATGATGAAAAAAACCTGCCAAAACCACACATGAATAAAACGGATCAAATGCAAAGAAAATTATAACTGCGTTTAATATAAAGACACAAAATAACAGCGCACGAGTCAATAGCTCCATGTGGCCCTTTGAAAAGATGATCAATAAAAAATGTGGCATTCTTTGGTTGGTGGTAATAAAGTAACCTCATATTTACTTATATTACATATTTTATTGACTTTTGGCACTCTGAGATATTACACAGAGACCTTACTAGTAGTGAGCAGTGACTTCATCTTTCCTTGCTGCATGCTCTTTAAAAGGTTGACTCAGTTTTTCTTATTGAATGCTGCTAACCTTCCAGGCTACTTATCACCTAGTTGTCACATCAGCCGGTATTCATTATAAGCAGTGAAAGAACATTTAAAGAGCTCAGTCAGTATAAAGGTGAACAAATGCCGCAGCATTTCCTACAGATCTCGTCTTTTTCTTCATACACTGACAGAAAATATTCAATAATTCATCTTTCTTTCATTTCTTTCTCCTTTTTTTTTTTTTTTGAAAAATGTTTTGACCTTGTCCCTAATTTTTAGTGCATTAAAGTGATGATTAAGCCACACCATGGGCAGCATAAAATGATCAATATTCTCCTTTTTATTCCCTTAAACCTGATAAAAGAGTCTATCTACATCCTGACTGTGGTTTGTCATTAGTGTTAAGAAAGTACAAGCTTGGAGAAAGAACATAACCCTGAGGGAGACAGAGGAAGAGAAATCTGTCAGTAAGAAAGTCATTTACAGGAGCAGCTCAGTGAGCATGCGAGGCAGGAAAAAAGCTGCAGAGGGGCTTCACTTCACACATCAGACTTATCAAGCCAGTTACAAGACATCGAAAATCAAATTAGTTACAGCCGACAGCTTTGTTTCACCAAAAGTAAAACATTTCAAGATATTGAGTTGAGCGGGGCAAAATGTGGACTATTTGATGCTTTATATTCTATTTCTTTCATATATTTTCTTCAACTTGAAATGTAAAAAAAAGCAGAGGAGTCAAGATGAAACACTCAGGTCTAATCAGATGTTGACAATTACAGTAACAAGACATAACAGACAATTCTGCATCTGCAAGCAGATATGAGCCCTGTTTTGGTTTCATAATATGAAAAAGGAAACTCAAATTCAGACAAATGTATACCAGCTGTCTGCAGGTCTATGGAGAAAGTTATCTTTTCTTCTAATAGCTTCATTCCAACCTTTCAACATTAGTCAAGTGTCCAGAATCATGAAATCAAGAGGATGCTCATGTTGCTCTGCATCTAACGGTTGTATCTTATTTATAATTTACCTATTGACTTCTTGTTAATGTCTATATAATCAGATATCATCATATAAATATGTAGAATTTGTAACCAAGGGACAAGATCTTCAGTACCAGAAGTCTTCTAGTTTTTTTTGTTATTTCTCGTGAGCAATCATGTTTGAACATGCTTTGGCTGCACGCAAGTACCAAAATACAATCTTGAAAGCATCAATTTCCATTTTAAAGAATTAGAAATGAAAGAATTGGACATTCATCATTGGGTATAGATATAATGCATGTTCTGTATTATTGTGGCTAGACCAGAATCCTTAAAAACTGGGAGTTGTACCCAGAAAATCAAGTCAACAGACTAGCCAATAGGTTCATATTGGCATGTTGATAAGATGAAGGTCCATCAGAGTTGCTTTTGTGTTTCCATCCATCTTTTTAACTGCATATCCAATTCAGGCTTCTACACTAGGATAGGGTCCAGTACACAAGACAGGTTGCCAGTCTATCGTAGAGCCAGCACGGGAGACAGACAACCATTCATGCTCACATTCACACCTGTGACCAATTCCGAGTGAACTAATCACCAATTAACCAAATATGCATGTATTAAAATGTGAGAGCAACTAGAGAGAACCCCTGCAAGCACAGGGAGAGCATGTAAGCTCCACACAGAAGTATGGAAATATGCTATTTAGTTATATGATTTAGTAAATTTGGTGAAAGTGATTGAAAGTGAATTCCCTGTTTTTTCTTTTCTTTTTTTCCTGGTGTCTCATGAAGGGAAAACAGATTTATTCAATTCAGTTTCAGCTCAGTTGTATTCATATGGCATCAAATCACAACAACAGTTGACTCAAGGCGCTTTATTTTGTAAGGTAAAGACCCTACAATAATGCAGTCAACCCCAACAATCAGATGACCCTTTATGAGCAAGCACTTGGTGACAGTCGGAAAGAAAAACTCCCTTTTAACAGCAAGGCACTATCCTCATGGAGGGACATCATCGTTCGCCACGGTTTGGGGATAATGGGAGAAAGACAGGACAAAAAACATGTTATGGAAGAGAGCCAGAGATTAATAATAAGTAATATTTAAATGCACAGTGGTGTGTAAAGACATAGAGAGTCAAACAGCCAAGACAATGTTACTGCAGCTACTTTTACTTAAGTCTCTTCAAACTCATCTGCAACTGAATAATGTTTGAGTAATGCTTGAACAGACACAGTTGGATGAATTACCAATCACCCACTTAGGTCACAAGGCAGAACAGTGAGATGTTATGCTCATTCTCTCATGAACCAAACACCTGAGCACTGAAATAAACTGGAAATTAAAGCAGGGAATGCAGCAGCCAGTATTTTTAAATGCAGTTGTTTACCAGCTTTTGGAGATTGACTGATATGTCGTGACTCACCTCTACTTCAGTTAGCTGAGTTTTTTTTTTTTTTTAAATACATGTGGTCTGACTAAGCAGCTATTCAGAAATTGTTTTTCACACTGAAAACTGTGCTTGTAAGATGTAGTGTGGATTTGGGAGGTTACTTTTTCTCCTCACAACTGTGCATCTGAGTTTGTCCAAAGGGTTTTAAAAAATTCATTCACTCTACAGGTCAGACAATTTCCCAAACTCTTCCACAAAGCTCTCCCACAACTGAAGTAAAAAAACAAAATAAAATAAAATTTTAAAAAAGGAATGCGATTTTCAAAGAACAGCAAGAAAACATCTTTATTTTGTTGCACAGCAGTGCACCAAAAGCTTCTAAACTGTAATGTGTTTTAATTTGAGTTTACTGAGCAGCAATTTCCAAACTATCCAGCAAGTCATGTGTAATGGACATGGAAACCCATCCTCAGCGGGCTTAATGCAACCCAACGACATCTTTAATGACATAATGCAAACCTATGCCGTCTTTGATTAAATAATGCAAATGTAATGTTTCGTTGTGTAATAGAATAATGCAACATAAATTCGTTAGTTAATGGAATTATGGTAGCTACGGTAATCACTTCTCTGATGAGCTAATGCTGAGTAAAGGAGGAGATCCCTGTGGTAATGGCAGAGGATGGCAGCCGTTCTGGGACGTTGAGGGATTAAGGGAGGTTGTCTGCGTTTCCCCTCTGCTTTTGTCACAGGCTTTCTGTTTGTCTCTGTCTGTCCTCTATCACATTTTCTGTCTTTGTCTTTCTGTCTCTGGCCCCTCCTCTCCCACAGACCTCTTCACAATGCTCACAGTGCTCAGGAAGCTTCTCGATTTTTAGAGACAAAAAGTTGGAATTTTCCAACTTATGCAATCTGTGACGCACACACACACAGCCGAGTACCCAGACCTCCACTGAAGGTCGTGTCACAGATTGAGTTTTCCCTGCTTTAAAAGATAAATCAATCTTCCATTAATGGAGAATGTGTGTGTCTGCGTGTGTGCGTGCGTGTTAAAATCTTGCATTGCATTTGTGAAAGCACGTGGGCTTTAGACACACTTCTGTATGTTCTGTATAAAGAGAAATTATCACATATGGGTTTGCAAAACTGTGTGTGTTTTTTTTGTGCGTGTATATTTGGGTGTGTATCAGCTCGTGTGTGTGTGTGTTCACTCAGACACTCAGATTGCTGATCAATAATTGTGATTGAAGGGCCCATTAGCCATCGGAAGCAATAGAGACAGCATCACTCCAAATGACAAACTCAACAATGAACACACACAGACACACAGACACAAACACTCACGCACACACAATATGACAGGTAACAAATTAAAAGCTTGAGTATGATGAATACACATCCCCATAAACGCATTTTACAACCGATACTGGTTATGGCTGTAATTTACCACTCCAGCCAACACAGAGGGATTTTCCACAAACACATTTTGTTTTCATCTTGCTTCCTATGGCCAACTTTCAAAATCATGATTTATAAATATGCAAACACACTTTGAAATGTACTTTTCCATCTTTATCTGATAAGTCAGATTTTATTTTTCTTTACATAATCTAAATGGCTGTGAACTGATTTTTCGAGTCTATGACTAATAATTTAATCAGCAGGCGGCTTAATGCAGTTTTGTTTCTGTCTTCTCTTCTTTTTTCTTCGATAAGGAAAGAGTATATGAGGTAAATCTGCTTTAGACATGGTCATAAGAGACATTTACACTTTACAAAATGCACAGCTAAAGTGCTTTTATTATTATTTTATTATTTTCTGTTAACTATTTACTGTTAGAATTGGGAATGCTCATATTAAACATTGCCACATTTTGAAGTCACTGTATGTGCATTTGATCCCTGTGAGCGAAAAGGTTTCAGACTGCGCTAAATGCTCATTTTTTGTAAGCTTGGACCTGTAAGACATCAGACAGATGGGATATCCCTTATATGCTCCTCTGAAGCACACAGCCCTGGCTGTAGGCACATTCAATCCTTGTGCTAATAAGGGGCAAGGCTGGCTTAAAGGAAGAGGAAAGGATGCTAAAATACCTTGCTACAGACAGGGCATAAACTAAAAGTGGCTGCATCAGTGCAGATAATAACATCAAAATACTCCTTGATTTTGAACAATGAGAATCAAAGCTACAGTAGCAGACCTGAAGATTACATAAAGGATATGAAAATGAGCATCACTGGTCCTCTTTATGTGAAAATGGCAATATGAAAAACATCTGTATTTTAAATTCCACTTGGCAGAAGTCAAATTCCTTAAGGGTATCAACACTAAAAGTGTTCATCATGCAAACTGGGCTTTTCCACAGTTAAATCATGTAGCCCGAAGGTCCTTAAAGTTTATATATTTATTTTTTATCCTGTGCAATAAGATGAAAATAAAAACATTCTGTGTAACTCTGAGGCTTTGTTAGTTTGTTTGGTTTTGCATAACAATCTACGTCTTTGTAATCAGCTATTTCTCTCAAAACACCTTCAGGGCCTTCACATACATTTATGCATTGTATTTAACATCTTGATCAGATGATTTGAATACAAAAAACATATTAGCTAGTTAATACTTTACAGTGCTTTAGTATAAGTATTGTTTGTAATTTCTGTTGGGATATTGTGAGAATGACTATTTTCAATCTAATTTAACAAACTCTACATTTTTTAAAAGCTGCATGCCTTGTGATCCGAATAGTGTTACGTATTTTAAAATGTCATCTAGCCCAGAAAAATACAATCACCAGTAATGATATTTTCATTTCATTTGTTTAATTGGGTTCTCTTTATTGCCTTTGAGGACTTGTGTGCAGATCTGGTGAAGTTTAGTTCATGTTTGTTGGAGATATGTAGAAAATATATATTAGAGGGTTTACAAATCTTTTTTCTTATTCTGTAATAAGCAGAGTGTTTACACAGAAAAACCATTACCTAAAATTCATTACGGTCAGCACACATAGACAAATCGAAAAGATCTCTGATCTGCATTATCTCTAATGACCAGCACTCGGGTGACTTCTCTTGTTGCACAAAAGAAGTCCAATTGTAAAGAAGACCTTGAGAATATGACTTCACTTTTCACTCAGACTATGACTTGAGTAACAGTTTAAGAAGAGTTTACAGTCTCAGTCACTGGTTGCAAGTCTTGTGCATTATACCATGATATTCATTTAGAAACTTATGGTCCCGTCTAAAATAGATGATAAAGCAAGGTATGATAGGGTAGGTAGGGTTTCTACTCTTGTCAGTGACAGGCTGCTACTGTATAAACCTGGGGGGTCCTTCGTCTTTCACCCTCACCTTCCTGCCAGGGTTCAAGATACCATGATGTCAAAGGACATACTGAAGAGTCAAGGTTTCAATATCCAGTCAATGCATTCAGTTAGTTCATTTCACTTCATCCATCCATTCTATTCTGATTATCCAATTCAGGGTCATGGGCTGCTGGAGTGTATCCCAGCTATGATAGGGCGAGAGACAGGGTACACCCTGCACAGGTCACCAGCCTGTTACAGGGCCAGCACAGAAAAACAGACAACCAGTATGGAAACCCAGTAGGTTTTCAATTAGATGGCTCCCAGTGACCAAGTACTACACAGAGGGAGAGGAAAACTCCCTTTTAACAGAACAAAACCTCTGCAGAACAAGCAGGGCAAACATCTGTCCTGACCAGCTCGGGGGTGAGAAGAAAAAAAAAAGGCACAGGGAAACAGAACACACACTGGCCTGGGACAGAGAAGACACAGTTTTATGACATGCAGAGATGGTGTACAAACGCCTATAATAGAGGAGGGTGGGAAAGAAATGGTCTGTGTATCACAGAAAGTCTGAGTTTGATTTGGCCCTAATTACAAGCTTTATTAAAAAGAATGATTTAAGTCTGTTCTTAAAATCTTTCATTTTCAAAAGTCCAAAGGGAAAAGTGTGTATAGGAGGAAGCTATAGCCAAACTTTTAAAGAGATAAAACTGTGATAGTTTGCTGAAAATTAATCTGGAAAGAAACTTTGTGTGATACAGCTTCATCTTTGTTTTTCCTCCTTTTTTTCACACTGTACTCCCTTTGCACTAACCAGAATCCTTTTGCACATGAAATAAAGAAAATAATATGCTTCATGCTTCAAAAAGTACCATTTAAAAAATGAATATTTTTCTAATAAAAAATCATCATAAACTGAGAATAAAGAGCCATATGTCTTGTTAATGGAGCAATAACTCCCAAGGTCACCACACAGACACAATATAAGAAATGATATTTTCATATTAAGACTTCACTCCTTTCTCCTTGTCTGATTTCCTTCTCACCTTTGTCTCTCGGTAGGAGGAGGGGGACTCGAGGTTTTACTGTGAGCTCTGCGATAAGCAGTATCTGAGACACCAACAGTTTGACAACCACATCAACTCCTACGACCATCACCACAGGCAGGTGAGTCATGCCACCTTAACAAGGCACCAAGAGGTCTGGTTTATCCTGCCACAGAACACCTTAAACCTTCCAGACCAAGGTCATGGATTTATTACATCCCAGTGCCACAACAAGCACTCGAGTCTGATTTCAGACACACGGCACACTCGCTGTGGTCTACAAAATCCCACTAACACAGAACCGTATCCATCCTCATGACCACTATGACTAAAAATTGCAGCACTTCTGATTCATTTCATGGAAGAATTGACAGTTACATTATGACAGGATTAGCTTCTTTTTTTTTTTTTTACTCGGAGTGGACATGGTGACAGAGTAGCACTAGGCAAAGCCCGTTGTTTGGTAACCCACTATTATAATGTGATTAATATGGATAATAATGTTCTTAATATATGCAAATTGCCAAGACCTCAGCTCAGAAGCCATGACAAGAGACAGAGACACAGGGTGAAGGCCAGTAAATACTAATTTATTTTAACAAAAAACATGAAATTAACATAAAAATACCAACACAAAGACGACCGTGAGCTCTGGAAGTCAGTTTCATCAGTACCGAGAATGTGTGAGTGGATTAGTGAACAGTACGCTGGTGGGAATGTTGAGTGGCACGAAGCAAAGATGCATATGGAACAAGGGCCCCCAAAGGTTTAGTTTTATGGGTGAAACACTGGGCCAAAGCGTCTGCAGCTGACCTGATGGTCTGGCCCACACACCGCACAGCAGTAGAACATATAGGCAAACAAGACAAGCAAGCAGAACATCAAACCATAAAGCCCGGGTTTTTCTTTCCTCTGTGATAAGCAGAGAAAATGTATCAAAGCATCTTTTGACCAAGTGGTGCTAAAAAAAAAAAGCAAAAACAAAAATAAAAAAGCTGAGTTTACAGTAATTAGCTCTCTGTGGTAGAGAGCGAGAGGGAAAGCACACACTCAAGAGAAGAAACCAGAAGTTTGAACAACTTTATGTGTGTTGAAATATACGTTTTGATCTACTTTTTAAATATATTCGTATTCAACAACATTACACACAACAGACACTTTATTAGGCACACACTTCTAGCTTTCAGAACTACTTTAAAGTTTAATGACATAGATTCACAAAGGTGCTGGAAACATCGCTGAGATATTTTAGTCCACGTTTTCATTATTGCGTAATACAGTTGCTGCAGATTTGTGACTGTATGATAATAATGAGAATCTCCCGTTCCACCACATCCCAAAGGTGCACTATTGGACTGAGGTCCCATTACTCTGGAGGCCACTGAAATACAGTGAACTCATTGTGCTGTTCAAGAAACCAGTGTGAGATTACTTAAGCTTTGTGACATGGTGCATTACATCTTGTTGGAAAAGATGGGCACACTATGATCTTGAAGGAACGGACAGTGTCAGCAACAACATTCAGGCAGGCTGTAGAGTTCAAACGATGCTCAGTTGGTGCTAAGAGGCTCAAAGGGAGGTACGTGCAGCAAGTATCCCACAAACCATTACACCATCACCAGCATGGACTACTGATAAAAGGCAGGATGGCTTTAGGTTTTCATGCTGGTTATGCCAAGTTTTTACCCTACCATCCAGATGTTGCAACATAAATCCAGACTCCTCCTATGAAGCAGCATTTCCCAGTCTTCTACTGACCAATTTTGGTGAGCCTGTGTGAACTGTAGCCTCAGTTACCTTTGTTTAGCCCACATCAGTGGCACCTGTTGTGGTCTTCTCTTGCTGAAAGCCATCAGTATCAAGGTTGTCGTGTATTCAGAGATGCTCTTCTGCATATCTTGCTTGTAACTGGTTATTCGAGTTGCTGTTGCCTCTCTCAGGTAAATGCTGTCTGGCTATTTTCCTCTGACTTCTGACATCAGCAAGGTGTTTCCACCGAGACAACTGCCGCTCACTGTAGAGTTTCTTTATCTGGTCTGTTTTCTGTAATCCCTAAAGCTGGTTGTGTGTGAAAATCCAGTGGATCAGCCATTGTTGAAATACTCTGACCGCCTACACTTAATGTCACTTAAATCACATTTCATCCCCTGTCCTGAATTGCTCAGTTGCTGCCATGTGATTGGCTCATTAGATATTTTCATTATCAAGAAGTTGAACAGGTGTACCTAATAAAGTTTAAAATGAGTTTATATTAGGTCCTTGTTACAGTTCTTGAATTTATATACTTTATATATATATACCAAGAGATCTGAAGCAGAAATTTAGATAGTTTGTTTAAAACTGTTGCCCCTTTAACAGTTACACAGCTCGTGTGTGTTAGACTATTGTGGCTGATGTTACAAATCAATAAGTACAACTGTTTTATGGCAGCATTAGATTTTTTAAAAATGATTTTCGTATCAATGTGATTAAGTATCACAACCAGTCAGATATTCAACTTACAAGATTCGCCAAAAACAAATATTCTTCTCCTCTTTTTTTAAAATCCATTAACGATTGATTTTTTTCACATAATGCATGGCGGTTTTATCTGATGACACAGCCCACTGTATATCAGTATTATGCCCCTCCAAAATTGTATAATGTTATATTGGATTTTATACATATCATCCACGGGCCATTTGCACTTGAGAAAGAGAGAAAGAAAATAATATAAAAAAGTAAGAGTAAACACTGAAATAATCAATGTTTAATATATACAAGTTATTTTATTGGGCAAAAGCAGTCATCAGTTTTACTTTATATGTACAGATAGTTGATGGTGGGGCGATATGGTTTGGGTCTTCTTAGAGGAAAAGGTCAGCACAAATCAATACAAAGATGTTCTGAGTGATTACGTTCATCATATGATGATACATTTCTTCTAGTGTCTTCTAGGATGACAGTAATCATATCGATAGGGTACGAGGTCACACATTTGATAAGTTTGAAAATGATGTGAATCGTATCCTAGAAACAGTCACTAGAATTGCATTGAAGACTTAAGGAAGACATTAGACTAATGTGTTTTCCATCATCAACAAAACACCAAATGAGGAAATTTCATTTGGAAAAATGGTGTTCGTTACTGTAGCAGATTTCAAAGGCTTGGAGAATCAATGCCAAAGAGCTCCACGTGTGTTGGTTACTCATAAATCTACACATTGAAGTGTCAGGTTTCAAGTTAGTAAATTGTGATAAGAAGCAAAGTCCAGAGGAGGAAGGTGCAATGGCGTAAGTCAGATGCTGGACTTTCACCCAAGAGAATATAGCTTTCAGTCCTATTATTTCCCAAGATTTCCCAGCAGGACATTGCATTGTAATGAGGTGATCGATGTTATTATCCTCTAGTCAGTGGTTTTAATCTTGTGGTTGACTAACCAGCATGCATAGACATTCCTCATGAAGATATTCCGAAGTCTATACCTCTATAGAGTAAGACATAAAGATTAAATGAAATCTATAAAGCCAATAATAGGCAAACAGGGTCATTTTAGGTTAAAAATCAACAGTACAAATTCTCCTAATTAAATAAAAACACAAAGATTATCAATAATGCAGCCTGATTACCTGAACTAAATATGTGAAATTGTCGCATTGCTGCAACATTCTTCTCTCATTATTTTTCTCTCTTCAGTTGGATGTAAAAAAGAGAGATGTGGAGGAAGGCAACTCTGAGAACTTGCAGCTGTTTGGGTGTTTACAAAATTATAGGTGCTGGGAGGAATGTATTTGCTGCAATTACCATTTGTTCACTTGCAAGTGATGAAAGAGGCATAATATTTTTCACAGTTAGCTGTGTGTCAGAGTTATTAGGTTTACTTGAGGATGCGGAGCATTTAGGGCATATTGTTCGAGACTGCAACACTTGCAGGAAATGGATTTTCCAGCACTAATATTCTCTAGCCTGCACACACTCGGCTAAGCTGCCCATCTTTTGGTTCACGGTCAGTCACGGTCCCATTTTCTTTTAGAAATGAAGTGGTTTGCAGAGGGGCTACGTCACCAGCGCTTGATGTGCTGCTGTGACAGATGAAACGAGCCAGACTGAGAAAAACAACCATCCACAGTTTATCCTATATATGCTGCTTACAGAGACATATTTTTTTTATCTTATAAAATATATAAATTAAACAGTGAGACCTGTCAGTAGCAGAAAGGTGACACATCATTTTTTGTGTGTGCTCTGCACTCCAGCACTGTGAATCTTAAAGGAAACAATAATCCTCGAGGTGAAACTACCGACTTTCGGCCAATGCTTTACAGCTGATGAAATTTCTAGATACAGTAGCCCTTTGTATACAAACTGTACTGTTCGATGTGGATCTTTAATTTCAAATCTATTGTTCATGTTCTATATGGTGTAGTGTAGTGAAACACTCCAATTGATTACATTATGTTTGGGGTAAGTTGTTATTCCCTGTTTGCTATTGCCAGCAGTGATTTATCTACAGTTCACCTGGTCAGCATCATTTCCACTACATAACAATATCAGCATGGGAGGAAATAAATGCAACCTTGGATTGTAGATGAATACTAAGCATAAGGATCCCTTGAACCAGGGCTCCCTTTAGAAATATTCACAAAAAAGATTCACACAAAGGAGATGTCTAATTTAAAAATGCTGCTAATACAGCAGTAAGACTAATATATATTTTTAAAAAGGAATTTGCTACATGATGCTAGGAGTGGAGGGAGGTGTTTGTTTTATAAACACTATGCATTGGTTGATAGCTTCACATCTGAGTAATGACGCTTCAGTATCCCAGCTGACACAATGTAAAGTACATGGAAATTCCTCTGATTTCATTATCTTGCTGTGTACCACAGGGCAAATTAATTACTGAAAACAAACAGGGGAAATACCAGAAAATCTGTTAATATCATGTTTCTGTTTTTGGAAATAGCTTATTTTTGTTTATCACTCAAACTGTATTCAGCTAAATGTGACAACATGAAATTTGGATGAAAAATGTCATCATGCATCATCCTAAGACTCCAAGAGGTTCTACTGTTCGCAATGCACGACTTTCATGTTCCTAGATAGTTGTAGAGCATGTATAATGCTGTGATTCTTAATCTCTTATTTTTGTATCTTTCTTTGATGATCTGAACATGTTAGTCTAACACATTTTGATATTAAACACAAGTAAATACATAACGCAGTTTTTAAATGATCAGTTCATTTATTCAGAGAAAAAAAACCGGTATCTAAAAGTGCCTGTGTGAAAAAGTAACTGCCCTCTAAACTTAATAAATTGTTGTGCCACCCTTGCCTGCAAGAACTGTAATCAAATGTTTGCAGCAACTGGTAATGACTCTGAAACTGATGGTTAGACATCAGAATTTGTGATTGCATCAATTACAGCAAGTCGCCAGGTCCCGAAGAAGCAAAGCAGCCCCAGACCATTACACTACCTCCGCCATGTTTGACTGTTTGTATGACCTAAAACGCTGTGTTAGTTTTACACCAGATGTAACGGGTCTCAAACCTTCCAAAAGATTCGACTTTTGTCTTTTCAGTCCACTAAATATTTTCCCAAAAGAGTTTTTTGCCTTGGAACTCATGGATGCCATTCTTGCCCACTCTCTTTCTTATTGTTGACTCATGAACTCATGACTGAGACAACTGAGGCCTGCAGCTCTTTGGATGTTTTCTTTAGATTCCTTTGTGACCTCCTGGGTGAGTTGTTGATGCGCTCTTAGAGTAATTTTGGTCGGCCAGCAACTCGGTTCACCACTGTTCCACTGTCCCACTGTTTACTCCATTTGTGGATAATGGCTCTCATCGTGGTTCACTGGAGTCCCAAAGCCTTATAAAATGCTCTATAATGTTTTTCCAGACCGATGGATGGCTTTGTTTCTCATCTGTTTCTTTACATCACAGCATGATGTGTTGCTTTTTGATCTGATAGTATACTTCATTTTGTCAGACAGGTTATATTTAAGTGAGTTATTTATTCAAAAGGTCTAACATTAATCTGAGCATGGTGTGGCTGATGAAATGTAAGTTAGTTTCTTAGAAAATGTGGATAATCAGTTAATCATGTGAATTATCTGTATATGATATTGAATGTTTTGATGATCTGAAACATGTGTGACAAATATGCAAGAAAAAAATCAGAAAGAGGGCAAATACTTTTTCAAGGGCTCTATTATTGTAGTCTCCATTCTATGATATGATTTGGTATGTAGGGCTCACCTGAATGAATGTATCTTAGGAGTTTGTGCAGCTTGACCATCTGGAAGGACACTGGCTCTATTCCACAAAGTGTCAAAGTGTCCTTGGGCACGATACATAACCCCAAATTTCCCTTGAATCCCCTGAATTTCCCTGTAAGTGTGTGAAAGGTTGTTAAAAATAGGTTCAAAAGTAAGCAGTAAATGTGTGTGTTATGAATGAATGTGGCCTAAATCAGTGCTAAAAAATATGATGCTATAATCACTCAAATGTTAGCAAAAAAAGAGCATTTGGGCTCAGTTTGCACAAAAGAGACATAGCCTTCATTCCACCTCAGGTTAATAGGCAACATCATCGGTATTGCAGGAAACTATCACGTGTTGGGTTGTTTTTTTTTAAATGTTCGTATTTATATTGATATGCTGTAAACCAGTCTACATGTTTCACAGTTTAACGGTTGACGGTGTGCTAACAGTGTTGATTCAGTCCTAGTTTGTCGCGTTGTTATGGTCTACCGTGAGGCTTCCTGTCATTCTGTCCACCCTTCACACTGTATGTACACCTTCCATGAAAAATCACAGGCTACATAACAAACTTTAACAAACCCCACAGTGTCTGTCTTCCAGCCTGTCTCTTTGTGCCTCTGTTTGTCCGTCTGTCTCCCTGCCTGCCTCCATGTTTTATCTGTCTGTCTATTTATGTCTGCTTATCTATTTGCTGGTGTCTCCGCCCGCCTCGCTGTCTGTCTCTTGTCATCTGTCTATTTGAGATGTGAACCCACAGGTATATTATTATCATTATTATTATTTGTGACACACACATAGGCACACACACACACGGGCACAAATGACACTCGCACACTGTATCAGTATCTCCGGTCAGCAGACAGCTTGCAGACAGAGCTCAATAAGTGAATTAAGCTGGTCTGGACTCTACTAAAGCTGACACTGGCTGACTTAGACGGTGCATATAGACACACATGCACAAACAATGCACACACACACGCTTACAGACAGAGCAAATACACAAGACTGATAACTCCACCCACTTACCTCACAAATTAAACATTTAAATTCATCTTTTTAATGCATTATCCATTTGACCTCTTACATCTCCTTTTTAATGCAGCCCTGATACGACCGCATCTGCTTCTGTTAATCACTCTGCTTGTCCTGCAGCGACTGAAGGAGCTGAAACAGAGGGAGTTTTACAGAGCACTGGCCTGCAGGAGGCAGAGGAGGCGCAGGGAGGAGAAGAGAGAGGAGAGAGTGCTGAGGAGACTCAATCAGCATGAAGACAGGAGGACGGGAGAGTGGTTAGTAGCATCCATAAGTTCTTTCTTTCCTTTCAACCCATTTATTATATTTTATGTGTAAAAAGCTCAATTGTATCAGTTGCTCCATTTATATTTTATGGAATATGTTTCAAAATCGACTTGGTAAAAAAATATGTTTTCCAAAAATCAGTGAAACTGTTAAACATTGTGTTTTTCTTTATCTTTTAAAGTCTTTTTTAGGACTTCAAGCTGTAGTTTTTCAATGGGATGAAAAGAGTACAATGTCCACATCTGCCTTTCTCTTGCCTTTCTCTTCAGCCCCACAGAGCATGAATAAAAAAAATCTATTTTGTTTTTTTTGTTTTATGACCAAGAAGATTTATAGTTTTGGTTCACTTTCCAGCTCTCAGGAGTACCATTTCCACCAGCACCAAGCAGCAGATTTAGAGGAAAAAAACTAGATGGACTACTGAATAAGCTAAAAATGAAATTCAGTTGTTACTGAATTTAATTCACAACAACAGTCACCTCAAGGTGTTTTGCATTGTATTGCATTCTGTGGGAGTAGAGTTAAGGTAGCTGCTCTGCTTTGTCCTGCTACATGGCACTAAAGAAGATAACAGTGAAGGACGTACTTCCTTAAACGTAGTTACAGCACTTTCAGAAAGACATCTAGTGTAATGACATTTATTGCCCAGTTCTGTGTAATCCATTATTGTAATATTAAATGTTATCAAATACAATTTTTTTTCCATTATGTTTATAAGAAGTTTGGAAAATTGCTCATAAATAAGTACATTTGTCCTGCATGAGGTTAATCTCAAACTTATTCTATCTTTTAAGCTAAATAAATCACATTATCAGACTAATATTATTAATAATCTGTCCACACTTAGTTTGTCTTCTGCTTCATCATCACACAGGACTTAAAACTGTGACAATGCTCATTCCAGAATAGATGGCGGGAAAAGATTCAAGATTCAAGATCTTTATTGTCAATACAACAATATATATAGTATAGAGTGTATCTATTGAAATGCCATTTCACCCCAAGCCCCCCATGGTGCATTTATAAGGGTATCAAAATATATCTACAGGGGATATAAAACTAGAAATGACAAAAAATTAATAACTCACTATATTTAAGTAAAATGAAAAAGATGAAAAGGTACTAATACTAACTATATCTATGTATAATAAACACGGACAAAAGACAATACAAAGTGATCATGTGTAATTACAGTAAAGTGAGATGTTGGTATTGAATACTATGTTCAAGTTATGGTCAGGATATTGTGGACAAGACAAGACGAAGACATGTGAAAGATGTAAAATGTGCAAGTGTAGCATAATGTAGATGTGAAAGTTTGTGTTGTTATTATTGAGTCTTCTGGTGAGTACTGTAAAAATGTTTGTAGAGATCTTTATGTTTGTCAAAGTGTTTGTTTGTAAAAGTGTTTATGTTTATCGGCCCTTTGGTGGTAGTTGACTGCTTGGGGGAAGAAGCTCTTGCAGTGTCTGGCCGTTATGGTTTTGATGCTGTGAAACCGTCTGCCAGATGGAAGAAGGGAGGACAGTGCATGTGAGGGGTGGAAAGTGTCATTCACTATGCTGATTGCACATCGGATGATGTGTTTGATGATGAGCTAGGAAATGATTGGGAGAGGGCCTCCAATGATCCTCTCTGCTGTTCTCACTATCAGAGACTTCTTTTCAGCGAAAGTGCAGTTCCCGTACTGGATAGTGAGGAATGAGAACGCTCTTAATGGTTCCCCGGTAAAAAGATGTGAGGACGTGAGGAGGGAGACTGGCCTTGTTCAGCCTCTGAGAAAGTGAAGATGTTGTTGGGCTTTCTTCAGTGATGGTGGTGGTGTTCAGGTTCCAGGAGAGGTCATCTGATATGTGCACACCCAGGAACTTCCCGTTGTTGACCAACTCAACAGCAGATCCATTGATGTGCAGTGGGGTGTCTTCCTGAAGTTAACAACCATCTCTTTAGTCTCCTGAACAGACAGGTTGTTGCTCTGGCACCAGTCCACCAGGTGTTGTACCTCCTCTCTGTATTCAGACTCATCATTGTTAGTGATGAGACCCACCGCTGTTGTGTCATCTGCAAACTTGATGATGTGATTTGAGCTGCACTGTGCGGTACAGTCATGTGGTAGCAGAGTGAACTTGACACATTCAAAGTTCAAATGTGAATTAATGATGGCCTTGTATTTAAGAGCCTCACACTGTGTCTCAGTTTGATAGCTCCACTGGTTTACTTTAGTACTCTGTGTAAACAATATGCAAAGTGTGAATTATTACAGGATAATAATGTCACTAATCAAACAGCAACCTGACCTGCTGCATTTTGAAACTTGTCTAACCTCCGAGCACATCTTTTTCATTCAAGAAAACAATTTAAAATCCACAAACACCAAAGCGCTCGTACTGGCCTCGCTGCTGCTCATGTGTTCACGTCCAAAGACATTCCCTGTTTCCTGTGTAGCCCATGTGGTGACCCTCGTGAGAACACATTCAAACTTTTGATATTTCAAGAACTTGTAGAGTACTTTATATAGCTGCGCTTGTTAGTATGTATACCCTCATCTGATTAAAATTATGTGTTTAAGTAACCACGTGAGACCCAAATACAGTACGCCACAAAACTTAAGGACCTGAACAGTAGTTGTAGTAGTTATACCCATGGGTGGCTTCAGAGTGAAGAGCATGGTGACAAATACTAACATAATTGAATAAAACTGTATCAAAACTTATACTTTAGAAAATCCTAGTTCAATCATTTTAATGTCTCAGAAATTTTCGACCTTTTTAAGTTGGTGTAACTGATTATATTTAAATTAACTTGAAGTATTTTACAGATGTGCAGTACCCATTTAGGAAAATTTCACTGTACTTATTTCTATAGTGTCTTTGTAGCTGCATTTGTCCAGTACTATTGTAACATCCAGAGTGGGTGTGTTGGATAAGTTCTGGGTTTGCAGAAGCAAATTATGGGTGTTACGTAAAATATTATGCATGTTCAGTTACTATGTTTGTTCCAATATGTTTACAGTATAGTTGTCAGAGTGGTTAAAAATAACCTAATGTTTGCCCCACACAAGCCTGTAATCAAAATATTGAAAAAATAGTTGACCAACAAATTAAGGCTTTAATTTGAAATATAATTTCCGACTGCACAAAATTAACACAAATATCTACAGTTACTAGAAAGGGGTTGAAAACAGCAGATAGGATGCAAAATGAGTGGAAAATATGCCTCAAAATTACCACAATTATCACAACAGAAGCTCACAAAATATTGGAGGTGGGTACTTTCTCACGCCCGACTGAACAGGAATGACTTTTACTAAATCAGCCCTGTCCTTTTCATGTAGCTGCAGTGAGTTACGATCATCAGACGGTAGAAATGATGAACTTGCGTGAGCTGGCTTATCCATTACGGGGAACACCCCGCCATGTTTATGTCTGTCAGAGCTGCTTTACAGCTGCGTGTTAATGTTGCTGAAAAATCTACATATCAGTCTGTTTGTTCATGTGCCAGTGGGAGGCTCCGACATCTGGGACTCTCAAGTGGGCTGCCAAACAGTTGTTGTGCTCACGTGCTGTTTGTCTTTAAAAAAATCCTGTAAGAATAATGATAAACAAACAGAGAGGTCCAAAAACAGATGATGCAGATTTGGCTGCTTCTTGCTCAAAGCGTGTGATGAGAAAGGTTCATCTGGCGAGCTACCAAGCACAAAAAATTGATTTCTCAAAATGTATACGATTGCACACGAATCCACAATTTGAGCTCAAAGCTGCAAGTCCCAACCCGAACACGCCCACGTAAAGCGAACATTGATCTCTGCCTTAAAATACTCTCTGAAGACATGATCTAACATCCAACTTTTGACTCCATGCATGAAAGTTTTCTTCATGTGTTCCTGGACTGACCTATGTTTGTCTCTCAGCCTTGCAAGTAAAGAAGAAAAGAGAGATCACTGAGAATCTCGTTGGTCACAATGCAATAAAATGCATTTTGTTGTGCTTAACGGGTATTTTCAGAGTGGCTATGAAGTGTTTCTGACCAATCACGCTGCACGGCTGAACCCACTCACTGTACATGTATCAGTATCGGCTGTCATAGCCATTTTCAGATTTGCAACAATGCAGTTTGGCTCCTGGCACAAAAGGAGAGAGAAGAGAAGCGTGGCCAAATTGATTTTCAGCTGGATTTCAGCTCTACTCTCCTCTTGCCCTCCTCAATGCTCATCTTCTTGTTTCCTCCACTCTTCATTTTTTTCCTTTCAGTTTCCCATCTATATTTCTATTGTCCTCTTTGCCTTTATTTTTTTAATCTTTCCCTCCTATCTCCTTGCTTCCTCTCCTCTTTGTTTCCACTTCATTTTCTCCTCACATCTCTTCTTATTCATCATTTGATTCTTCTTGTCTCCTCATTTTCTTTTCCTTGCATTTTCTTTCTTCTAACCTTTTCCTCTCCATCTCTTTTTATCTTCCTCTTTCTGATTTCCTTATCTTTTCTTTTGTCATTTTTCTCTCATTACCTTCATCTTTTGTGGTGGACGCTTCATCTCTTTGCTCTTGAATGCTTTGCTTCTTATATTGATTTTTATTGATTTTTACGCTGATTTTTTCCCTTTTTTCCGTGTGAGCTTACCTGCGATAACTTCTGGACACTTGTAGATCATTAGGACTAGAGTGTTCTTAACAGAAACAGCAACATTTTATGGTTACCTTATCCTCAGCGCTCCGTGTGTCTGTGGCCTAGACACAGCTGAAGCCTGATTACAGCGTCTGGGCACCGAGCAGCCTCAATAGCCTGGAAAGGTGCTAACCGCTAGGCTAACTAGCAACAAGATGCCTTCCCTCTCCACAGATGACTACCACAGCCTCCTGCAGAAGATTGCAGTACTGGAGACAAAAATTCATCGCTTAGAAGTAAACGTGGAGGTAAATGGACTGTGTGGAAATGAAACAACCTTGCCTTTGATTCAAAACAATGGCGATGAGCAAGCTAGTACACAGCTAAGGAGCACAGATAACATGACCAAGAAAGTAGACTCTGTGCATTATTATAAATCCTCAAGTGATAATCCCCCCTTAGACTGTCTTGGTGCAAAACCAAGACATAAATCATGTCTCCTGGAAGGGGGAGGACGTATCACAGGCAGGGCACAGCGAGCTGAAATCTCTGAAACCGACTGGCCTTCACTTCCTACGAGACAGAGAAGCTCTTCTACCCCTGTATACGGGAGGAAACAGGACTGGACAACCGTGAATAGGAAGGTTAACAACAAACCTCCAAAACAACTGAATGTGAAACTGCAGAACAGATTTGCTCCACTATCAAAGGACCCTGGATCTATATCGGACAACCATCCATCTAAAAGCAGCGAAGTAAGGTCTGAAAATCTGTTGAAAAGTGAAAGGCCACAGGGAAAGCTAAAGGCTAGGCCTGAAACTCTGATTGTGGGTGACTCTGCCGTAAAGGATGTACAAAGGATGTGCGGTAAGAACACTAAAGTCCTCTGCTTTCCTAACGATATGGTCAACAACCTGAAGGAGAGAATTCTTCAAATTGCAGATGAATATCCAACTGTGACAAACATTGTTCTGCATACAGGGTCAAACGATGTGTCCAAACAACAGTCGGAGGTTCTGAAACGGGACTTTACTGGATTATTAAATACTGTAAACTCTCTGAATGCAGCTGTATTCATCAGTGGACCTGTACCGCCGGTCAGCGGAGGAGACGAGAGATTCAGCAGGTTGTTTACACTGAATAAATGGCTTATATCAGCATGTGCTGACCACTCAGTGCACTTTATCGACAACTTTAATATTTTTTGGGAACGCAGGCATCTGTTCAAAGCAAATGGATTTAATTTTAACAAGTCAGGGGTGAAACTGTTCACCTCCAACTTGTTTTATTCCATACGTCATCCATCCGTGCTTGGTGCCAAGGCTGAGATAAACGAGGAGTTATCTCATAAAGAGGAACAAACAGTACTCCAAGAACAGACAAAGCCCAGCAGAAACCTTGAGGAGGAGCTCTATTTGCCCCCACCCGGGAAGAGCCTCAGAAAGGAGAGACATCCATGGCATCTGAGGAAGAGCCTCAGAAAGGAGAGACATCTAAGGCAAGAAGAGGGGTCCCTATTTGCCTCCAACTCTCTCAACAACACCAACGACCAGGACAAGGGACCACGACCTTCCCCAGTCCCCCAAACCCCTGACAGGCCATCACCCTCCTCCCCCTCCCTTTCTCCCTCCTCCCCACACCTGAAATTCACTGAGGAGATGATGGAGCGGGTCAATGCTGGGCTCAGATCTACCCCCCGTCCCAATCCCTTTTTGTCCCCCATAAACCCCCCACCAGAGTGGCCAAAGGTTCGCCATCGAGCCCCACCCTCAACAGAGCAATCGAAGTCACATTGCCCAGCCTCGCCCCCCTTAGTTCCTCTTCATGCCCTGTCTCCGCAGTCTGATGCGTGATGTGTGAAGGGTCCGGGCTGTGAGGATTATGGCAGTGATGACTTTTCCCAGGAGAAGCTGGGACCCTGTTTACTAGAAGGTTTTAAAATTTCTGTACTTTTAGGTGACAGGAGACATGTGGCCTGGTCAAAACACAGAGAGCTGCACTCTAAAAGATCTTTAAACATAGTAAACATACCTTGTGTGCCACAGACTGCTCCCAAACACGAGGGGACAAGTAATACCTCTAAAACACTTAAGTTGGCTTTATTAAACATTAGATCTCTAGCTGGGAAAACATTTTTAATTAATGATTTAATCACTGAGCACAGCCTTGATTTTATGTTTTTAACTGAAACTTGGTTGGACCAAAGTAACAGTGGAGCTGTTCTCATCGAGACGACCCCTCCTAACTACAGTTTTATCAGTGAGGTCAGGGCGAGCAGGAGAGGGGGAGGGGTTGCTGTCTTATTTAATGAATCATTTCAATGTAAGCAGCTATCTCCTGGAAGTTTTCAGTCTTTTGAATATGTGGCTTTACAGCTGAAGGCCCCATCCAAAGTTGTGTTTCTTAATGTTTACAGGCCTCCCAAATACTGCACAGACTTTTTTAATGACCTCAGTGAACTGCTGTCTGTGATCTGTGTTGATTTTGACTGTGTAATTATTGTTGGGGATTTTAACATTCATGTGGACAACCCTCAGGACAAAGGGACTAAAGACCTGAGTAACACTCTGGGCAACTTTGGGCTGACTCAGCATGTAACAGAGGCCACACATAATAGAGGACACACTCTTGACCTACTGATCTCCAAAGGCCTGAGCATTTCAAAGGTTACTGTGTCTGATGTGGGCCTGTCTGATCATTACTGTGTTTTCTTTGAAAGTAAAATCTCAGCCCACACAAATATATCAACAACAGTGATCACAAAACGGTGTATAACTGAACACAGTAGTGCAATTTTTAACCAGGTCTTCCCATTAACACCTGACCTGCCCAGAGGGTCAGTCAATGAGCTCGTCAATAGCTTCAATGCTAACATGTTAAATGTAATGGACACTATTGCTCCCATTAAGGTGAAGGTTATCTCTGGAAGGAAAAAGTCTCCATGGAGAAACTCCACACTGGTGAAAAATGAAAAAAGAGAGTGTAGGAAAGCTGAGCGCAGATGGAGAAAAACAAACCTCCAGGTTCATTATGACATTTATAAAGAGAAACTTCACAATTATAATTTACAACTGAGGAATGCAAGGAGGTCCTACTTCTCTGACATCATCACTAAAAACAGCCATAATGCTCGGGTCTTATTTTCTACAGTTGACAGGCTAACAAACCCTCCTGTGCCAGTGGCAGCTGAACTTCATTCGACCATGGCCTGCAATGACTTTGCCAAATTCTTCACTGAAAAAATCCAAAAAATTAGACAAGCAATTGGTACATCAACAGCAGATCCAGGATATGTACTGTGTCCACCAAAAAACTGTTTAAACACCATGAAACAGTTTCAACCTATTAACAGCAAAGACCTGGAGGACATCTTAGGTCAACTGAACTCCTCCTCCTGCTGTTTAGATGTCCTGCCAACAAGTTTTTTCAAAAAGGTCTCAAAGACTTTAGAGTCAGACCTGTTACAGATCGTCAACTTTTCTTTATTATCAGGTGTGTTTCCAGAATCACTAAAAACTGCTGTAATCAAACCTATACTGAAAAAGGACAATCTTGACAAGACACAAATGAACAACTACAGGCCGATCTCAAATCTCCCGTTTTTAAGTAAGATCATTGAAAAAGCAGTTTCTCAACAGCTCAGTTACTTCTTAAAACAGAATAATTGCTACGATGCCTTCCAGTCAGGTTTTAGACAGAACCACAGCACTGAAACCGCTCTGACCAAAGTGTTTAATGACATATGTCTGAATACAGACAGTGGAAAAATGTCAGTCCTAGTTTTACTGGATCTCAGTGCAGCATTTGATACAGTTGACCACAACATATTACTCAAACGACTGGAGAACTGGACAGGTCTTTCAGGAACTGTACTAAACTGGTTCAAAACATACGTAGAAAACAGGAAATACTTTGTATCAATAGGTAACTTCACATCTGAGCAGACAAGTATCACATGTGGAGTTCCCCAAGGTTCCATCTTGGGACCCCTTCTGTTTAACATCTACATGCTCCCACTGGCACAGATTATAAACAACAACAAAATAAACTATCACAGCTATGCAGATGACACACAAATATATATCACAATGTCACCAGGAGACCGAGGCCCTGTACAGGCTCTTGGTAAATGCATTGAGGAAATCAATGACTGGTTGTGCCACAATTTTCTCCAGCTAAACAAAAACAAAACTGAGGTAATAGTCTTTGGCGCCAAAGAAAAACGATTACAGGTCACCAGAGAACTTCAATCTATACATCTAAAAACCACAAACCAGACGAGAAATTTGGGTGTAGTGATGGATGCAGACCTAAACTTAGAAAAACACATTAAGACAATAACAAAGTCAGCTTACTATCACCTCAAGAATATATCAAGGATAAAAGATCTGATGTCTCAACAGGACCTGGAAAAACTAGTCCATGCATTCATCTTTAGTAGGCTTGATTACTGTAACAGCATCTTTACAGGTCTACCTAAAAAATCAGTCAGACAACTACAGCTCATTCAGAACTCTGCTGCTCGAGTCCTCACTAAGACCAAAAAAGTGGACCACATCAGTCCAGCTCTGAGGTCCTTACACTGGCTGCCTGTCCGTCAGAGGATAGACTTTAAAGTTCTGATGCTGGCCTATAAAGCTCTGAATGGTTTAGGACCAAAATACATCAATGACCTCCTGACCCAGTATGAACCATCCAGATCCCTCAGGTCATCTGGATCCGGTCTTTTATCAGTTCCCAGAGTCAGAACCAGACACGGAGAAGCTGCATTCAGCTTTTATGCTCCTTATATCTGGAACAAACTCCCAGAAAGCCTCAGATCAGCTGAAACACTCAGTTTATTTAAATCCAGGTTGAAGACTCACCTGTTCTCAGCTGCATTTGAATAAAGCACCAAATCCACACTTTAAGCTTAAATTTCAAAACTTACATTTAACTACTGATTTTATCTACTGTTCTGATTTTATCTGTTTTGATTTTATATACTGTTGTTTGTTTGTTTGTTTGTTAATTAGTTAGTTAGTTTATTTGCTTGTTTTATTCAATTTTAAATCATGCTTTTTATTTGTTCTTGTTTCTAATGTCTCTGTAAAGCACTTTGAATCACCTTGTTGTTGAATTGTGCTATACAAATAAACTTGCCTTGCCTTGCCTTGCCTTTGTCTACGTTTCCCATTTTCTTTCCCTTCTCCCTTTTTTCCTTTGTACTCTTCTCTCTTCTCTTCTTTTAATTTATTCTGTTTATTTCATTCTCTGATCTATTGCTGCATCCTGTTCTCGCGGTCTTTTAACGCTTTGGTCTTTGTATCCTCCTCTCCTTAGTGCTCCCGGTTCTGGTCCCATGTTCCGGTCCACCACCGTGGCTGTCGACTCAGCCGAACAGTCCAGACCAGAGATTGTGCAGAACGGCAGCAATATCCATCCAAGCAACACCACACTGGGAACAAGTAAGAGCTTTTATCCACTTAAAAAGGCATGTACTAGGCTTCTTAAATACTTTATGAGTATGTGTTTGGTTTGGGTGATGAGGATATCACTCTTGATATTGAGGGATTCAATAGCGTGTGGTCTGCTGCAGAATCGCTGAAATATCTCTGTTGACAGCAGACTCTGATGTCAGAGCTTTCACTTCTTTTCCAATGTATAAGACCTGAAATGCACACATATGAGAGGGTGTGGTTTGAGGAGGAGTGGAGTACAACATAACAAGCACCTAATCTGGTTGGTTAGACACTGAATAAAATGATGCTTTAGGGTCTCTGTAGTTGCAGTGAATATTAGGGAAAATTAAGCTATCACTGGAGTTGCTGTAATAAATCAACACAGACATTTTGCCCTGTGTTCAACATTGATGAACCTTGACACACAATTTCTTGCTGTTGACCAACTCCAACCCATCTCAGCAGTGCTGACCTTTGTGCGAATGGAATGGCTTAAGACTCCAGAATAAATCATATCATATGAGCATTTTACAGTTTATATTTTGCTCTGGCAGACACTGGGGTATTTTAGTTGTGCATTAAGGAGCTTGAGCATAAATGGTGGCATTTACTTAGCACTTATATCTCTGCTTTTACTGTCCTCTGCAAGGAAGTGGCTTGACTATCATAGTTACGATGAAAAACAAAAATGCTCACCTTAACACATTACAAAGTTGCTGTTCCCAGTAGAACAACACCTGAACTTCAGTTTACCAGGAAAAAATGGGAAGTAAATGTCTAGAAGTTTGGCAAAAAAAGAAACAAAAAGTATATAAAGAGTCCGGGCAAGCCAAACAATGAGTCCTGAACCAGAAAATAAGCAAAGAAGCAGGGATGCTGGAGAGCTACTTGGTCTGGGAGACAGTGAGACCCTTCTCCCAGCCTCCTATAAGCAGGGGCAGGGTAATCCTTAATTAGTCTACCTGGTGGACCTGAGATAGAGGAAACACTGTAGCAGAACAGAATAATGAAAGAAACGGGAAGCAACACAGGTGGAAGGTATATAACTATCGCAACTTAAGATTTCGTATCTTGTTCAAAAATATTTTTCCAACTGAATTTAGTTTCATGTATAGCACCGGTTTTACTGATATAGCACCAAGAATACTTGTCTCAAGGCGGCTTGTTTTGTAAGGTAAAAACTCAAATTATAAATGATCAGATGATCCCAGATGATATGAACAAGCATTTGGTGAAGGTGGGGAGAAGGAGTCAAAGGAGCTTGCAAAGAAAAGCGTCTGGACTTCTTTAAGTTACTTGAAGACGTTTCACCTCTCATCCGAGAAGCTTCTTCAGTTCTAAGGTCAAATGGTGGAGAGTCCCAGTGAAGGAATTTCTTTGTAACAGGAAGAAGTAGAGAGAGAGGAGGTGCAGCCATGAGAATATAGAAGACAGAAAAGATTGTAGCTCCTCATAGAGAGTCCATGAACAACAAAAACATCAGTCAAACTCTGGGAAAGAAAAATACAAGAGTTAATGACATGCTGTGGTAGCAGGGCCTGGAGAAGAAGTAGTCAGTGCATCATGGGAAATCCCCAGCAACCTCCCTATAGCAGCATAACTAAAGGATGCTTCTGGGTCAAGTTGCTTACTATTATAGAGTTTTTACTACTTTTTACTTTACTTCTCCTTTAGTTAAGAGGGAGAAAACTGCACTTGAGATAAGTTATTATTATTTTATTATACTGTACTTGAGATTACAGTATTTTGTCCAACACATTCACAGTGTATGTGAATGTCTCAATAGAAATGCTGTGAGAATAACTCAATAAGATCAAAAGTAAGCAACAGCAACGCGTTCAATATGTTTCCTCTTCTCATTTTAAATTTGAAATCAGTGCAAAAGTTCAAGAAGGGTTGAATTTAAGTGGAGTTGAAGTCCTAAATACATTTCACTTTTAGAGTAGGAAGACTCATAATTCCCCTTCTAAAATTCAAACAGTTTACAAACAAGGTTTCTGATGTAGCATATTATAGATCACTTTTAAAGTTATGATTCATCTTAAAACCTTCACTCAACAAACAATTTCTCTAAATCTCTCACCAAACTGACGTATAGACAGACGAATGTCTGACAGCACGGTGAGCCCCATAATGGCTGTAAAAAGATGGATATTACACATATTACACAAGTCTTATTTTTTGCCATTTCTAAGTGAGACACATTCAAATCTGCACTTATTTTTTCCTAAGTCCATCCTACATCCATAAATCATATTTAGACGTGCTGAAAGCAACAAAAGAGTAATGGTGCGGTACCAAAATGCTCAAAAAAGCCTAAGGAGATTACTGTATAGGAAGCCTTAAAAATGAATGGTATTCTTTGTAGGAAGGGTATTTTGTATCCCTTCCTACTCTTTTCTTTATAGTTAGGTTCGACACATAATCCTGTTATGTTCTACATGTAAATGTAACCAGTGTCAGCTGCTATAATCCTTTCTGTTCCCCTCTCCATCTAGAGTCTCAGATCCCCCGGATACAGCCCTTCCTTCCTCTGGAAACCGCACTCCTGAGCAAAACACAGTGGACCTATGAGCAAACAGACGCCAACAGCACCACAACTACTGCTGCTTCTGACTCCTGCGTGCTTGACAAGACCCATCTGGATTACAGTCAACTGCCAACCATTACACCCAGCATCAGCACCACCCTGACAAACAGTGATACCAACAGCTCTACAGAAAACAGCCACTTTAACAAGATCCCTTGGGCTCATGATTATTTAAGCCATCCCATTACTCCCAATAACATCCCAACAACAGCCTCTGGCGCCACCCATAATGGCTCCATTTTCAACAAAACCACAGTGACCAGCATCAGCAAGAACTCCACCACCCCCTCCATTACTAATACCACCAATGTCAGCATCAACAGCAGCAGGGAAGTATGCAGAGCCTCTGACGTCCAGTCTATCCTGAGCAGAGTCCGCCCTGTCTCTTTCTCGCTCCCCAAAAGGAGCTGTGTCCTCTTACACCAATCAGCTGCCGTATTTATCCAAGCAGGGCAGGGCTCTGGCTTGTCAGGGAAGCAAGAAGGTGCGGCAGTGCATGACAGGAAAACAAATCTGGGGGAGAAAGTCACCGATCAGCAGCTCAAATCATCCGCAGACATGGTTGCTGTTGGTGTAAATCACTGGAATACTGGAAACCAGTGCAGTGAGGAGAGTAAAACTGAAACTCGACCCGTTGAGGCTGGAGCCATTATGTCTACTGAGAAAAGAACTGTGGGACTCTCTGGGACTGGAGCCCAGGTTTCTTTATGTAATCGCCATGTGATCAGAGTAGAGGACTCAATTATCAATGGGAATGGAGCCCAGCTCTCCTTATGTAAGGACGATGGGACTGGAGCCCAAGTCAGCAGTGAAAGTGGGACTAGAGCTCATTTTTATTTAAACAGTGGCATTTCAGGACATATTTCTGAAAGTGTAAGCACAGATTCAGAATGCGGAAGCAGCAAAGTTGAAATCCATGATGCTGTGGAAAATCAGACAGATTTAACCCAACCCCAAGAAGTAAAAGATCTGGCTTGTCCTACAACAAATGAGCCTAAAAAATCAATTTCATGTGTTGAAACCACGTCAGCTCAAGCACAGCCCAAGCAAACTCCTCTCCCCAATCCCCAATCTCCCCAGTCAAACTCCGCTCCATCAAAAGAGTCGGCTTCTTTGCCTCCAAGTCGTCCCAAAGAGCCGTTTTGTCGTGTCCTGAGCCGAGATGGTAGCAGGGTTCTTCTGTGGCCAACGGAGATGGTCAGCTACACCAAAACTTCGCCCTCCATTTCCTACAGTGTCAATCCTCTACTTTATGACTTCAGAGCGCATAACAGGGCCAAGGAAGGGGGTGAAAAAAAGAAAGGAGGGCTGGAGGAAGGGGGTGAGAGAATAAAGCCATCTGTGATCAAACAACCTGACTGCCAACAGAGGCAGAAGGATATGAAGGGAGGAAAGGAGGTGAAGATAGATGAAAGGGAAGAAGAGGATGAAGGAGGACAGGCAGGAAATCCTATGGAACTTGTAGCCCATTGTAGCGGTAGCGACGCAGTTCCGGATCGCTCCAGCTGCCATGATGAAAGCGCTTTAAAATTTGTTCCCATTTCTGCAGAAGGCCACCATGCTCCGACGCTAGGCCTTCAAAAATCAGGGAGGAGGAGGAGGAAGAGGAGGGGTGGGGTAAGGAGAGGAATGAGAAAAAGGGGGAGAAAGAAAAGAGGAGAGGAAACAGACAGAAAAGAGTCAGAAAGGGGAAAAAGGATAATAAGCAGTCTTTGTGTGAATCAGATGTTTGAAGGAAAAGGAGAAGACAGGCTGCAAAGAGAGGGCACCGTAAAAGAGGAGAAGAGAGAAAAAGAGCTATTAAGTAATCTTGCAGCACATCGGCTGGTGGGAGGGATAAAAAAGAGGATGAGGGGAGAAGAGAGAAGGATAAGACGAGATCAGACAGAGCAAGAGAGGGCAGGTAGAAATGACGAGAAGAGAGTGGAGCTATTAAGTAATCTTCCTGTGAATCGGTGTAATCGGTGTAACCAGCTGTGTCTGCAGGTGAAAAGGGAGGCCAGCCAGCATCAATCTCAGCAATCAGCCTCCGGGTGGGGCCAGGGGCTCAGAAAGCTCCTCTGCAGGGATGCAGCATGTAACTCAGTGATTAGCCTCGTCCCAGGGTCTGTTATAGAGATGCCATGCTGTCCTGCAATTACACCCGACCCTGCTCAGAATGACAGAGAGATGGGGGTGATACACAAAAATACACAAGCAGGGAAGGAGGACAGACAGGGAGATGAGGAGCAAAGGAATCTGAGTAAGGGAGAGATAAGCGCTGCTCCGAAAGCTGAAGAAAACGCATGTAACCCAGCGATTAGCTGTCTTCCTTTTTCCTGTTGTGACACTGCAAGCCAGGCAGAAATTTGTCTTGTTCCTAAACCTCACAGAGAAACAGCATGCAAACCAACGATTAGCCTTGTCCCTGCTCCTTTTAGAGAAACAGCGTGCAGTCAAAGACAAACAATACCTGCAGGACACAGCAATCTTGTGTCAAGCCCGACCACATGCTGCTCTGCCCAACAGACAGAAACAGAGCCCAGACTGAGGCCGGCCTGTGTAGACATGACCCTCCCTGCCGATGCGCTTTCAGAGGAAGGGATGTCGAAGAGAGCAGCAACAGCCAGCAAGAGGAAGAGCGGATCGCCGGAGGCTGGGGCAACGCCGAGGAAGAAACGGAAAAGGGGAAGGAGACAGGCGAGGAGAGTCGCTAGTGTTTTAAGGCAAGACGGAGCTTGCACTGATATGACTTCGGATTTAAACGAGGGCGAGGCCTGTTGCATTCAGGATGGTAACGAGGCGCTTGAACTCAATAGCAAGGACACCTGCAACACTTCAGAGGACAAAACTGTTGACTGCCATTTGCTCTGCAGGACAAAACACTCTCTGTGTTCAAATACCAGGGAGGGTAACACTGCTGACAAACTCGATAACTACTGCAGCTCTGATGACAGCAAATTCAGCAATGCAGACGCTAATGACTACAGCCAGTTTAACGTCGGTCCCTCTGGAGGCGAGGAAAAGGTGAAGTGTTCACCGGAGAAACCTTTTAGTGACTGTCATACCAATAACAAACCCAATGACCACAGTCAGGATGATGGAAAGGGCACCATGCAAAATAAGCGTGACAGTTCTGCCATCTCTAGTGCTACTTTTGAGAAAGACAAAAGTCTTTGTCATGGTCACGTGGCTAAAAAAGCCAGTGAGAAAACTGCAGACACACCTGTGGATGGCCTTTCTGAAGATTATTTTGCCTGTAGCACTAATAACAGACACACTGACCACTGTCAATGTAAAAACACAGTGAATGAAATAGAGTCTAATGACTCCAAAGCCAATGACGCATTTAGTCATAACTGCGATTACAGCCAGAAAAATAACAAAAGTGACCACAGCGAGGAGGAGAAAGCCAAATCTCAGTGCCACATTCGACACAAAAGCAGCCTCTCTGATTCAGTGATTGATTACAAAAGCGGCGTAGGGATTCAGCAAAGTGTTGGAGGTGGAGCCGATGATATTGACGGTGGTCAGTGTGACGATTTTAACGGTAATCATGTCACTGATTGTAATCACTGTGCTAATGCTGTGAATGAAGAAGTTGCACCCGTGAGGGAGCAGATGGAGGATGAAAGCGGTGTGGAGAAGGAGAGAAAGAAGGAGGAGGAGAAACAGATGGAGAGGAAAAAGTTGAAGGAGAGGCACGAAGAGTGGGAGAAGGAATGGGTGAGGAGGAAGGAGAAGGAAAGGGAGGAAAGAAGTAAGGAGAGGGAGATAGATTTTGAACCTCTCTTCCCAGAGAAGATGCCCCGCTTTCCTCATCGCCTCCCTCCATCATGCATCCACCTCCATCCTCCTCTCCTGCTCCAGCCATCCTTTTCATCATCCTCCTCTTCCTCTATCTCCTTCCATCACACCATCATCCAACATCACCTTTCCCTCCTCCCACCCGCACCACACCTCCCCGTTCCTTCCTACCCTCATCTTATTCCCTCTTTCTCCCCACATTTATCTCCCATCCCTCCACCACCACCTCCACCACCACTACCTCCTCCTCCCGCTCTTACTCCCACTTTCTATGCATCTTCTCCCATCCCTCTCCTGGATGCCCCTGGTCCATATCCCTTAGCAGCAGCATTTCACCCTGTGCAGAGCCACCACCCATCTCTGTACCCCACTCCACATCCAGCAGTTTTGCCCTTGCAGTTATTGTTCTGAAAAAGAGGAACAAAAAGAAAGAATTGAGAGTGGTACATGTTCACATTTGTGATACAAAAAATTACTTGTCAGGTGGGTGCAAACAGCTTTGGGTGTCATCGCTTGCATACTTTTACTGTAGATGAAATGTGAGGAATTTCAGGAACTCTTGAGTAAAAACACAAAACTGATCCTTCTTAAAGTCAAATCCTCTGGAAAACTTCATCACCGCGTCCAAACACTCAAGCACTGATTCACACATCTGAAAAACAATAAAGATGGCTAATTATCTTCATCAACTGCAATCCCACTTGAAATGAGCCTCAGGTGTGCAGCCAGCGGGATCGTGGTAGGGATACACAGCTGGGCTCGTTTCCCTCAGCAGAAATCAGTCAGAGCTGCTGTTTTGCATTTTAAGCTGGCGATTTGCTCATGAGGCACGTTAGAAAATGTTGTGACTTTAAAGGATGAATTCACCCTCGCATGCTCAGATTTCTTCAGTCTGTCATCGTAGATGTGCGGGAATTTTTCTTTAAATTAATTTGTATGTTCCGGGTCGCTGGCCATCAAGAGCTGATGGCATTCAAGATTTGCACAGGACAACAGGAAGTTGTTTTTCCCAGAATGGGTTCAAAAGAAACCCAAAGTTCTAAAAACATTAAACACGCAATTTTTTGCTACTTTGCTGTTTTGCATAATTAGAAAGCTTCATCGTTTAACAAATACGAAAGGGTATTTTCTGGTTAGATTTCACTAACAAAATATGAGTCTGTTGCCACATTCACTTAGTTTAAACCTACATGTTTTTATTCTTAAACTATACTGGAGTAGCTCTGTGTGATTCACTGTTCAAAGGACCCTGTTTAGTACTGTATAAGCATCCACCATTTAACAGACAGGAAAAACACATCCACACCATAATGAAACAAACTTGAAAAATCGTAGATATTCTAGACAGAATCTCAGATATTTGTATAGAACTAATGGCAGCAAATCCTCTTTAACTTGGAGCTAAATAAAGCGCAAAATTAAAGGAGAACTCCACAAATTCTACACATCAAAGACTGTTTACAGGTCTTGTGGAGTTGCCCTTGAGTCAACTGGCTGGGACTAAAGTTTGAAACTGAATAAAATCTGGGGGTGTGGAGTTTGGAAAGAACTGAGCTTAGCAGCAGGCACATGTAGCCCATTCCTCATCGCTGCCTAAAGCTGTAGGCTTGGAGCTAAAGGATCCAATGCTAGCATAACATACCCAAACCTTGAAGTGCACCATCTGCAGTCACTCGGCACTGTGGGTAATGTAGGAATCAGAGTAAGACAAGGAAGAAAATGTATGGAATTAAAAAAGATGATATCTCTTTAGTCTGCTTTAACAGTAAATTTGCCCATTGTGGGTCCAGCAGAGTTAATATATGCTAAAATGGTAGAATACTACAAGACTGGCATAGTAATAGACAGATAATATGTTCAGGGCGTGAAAGCATAAGTAGGCCGAGATAATGTGAACACTATCTAGTCAGAATAACAGGAAATTTTCAGGGTCCAACACGATGTGAATGCAGCATGAGCCAAAAAAAAGGTCTCTTAAGAGACTCTGTGTAACAAAATTGTCTTTCTTTCTCCTATCTTTCAAAATTATGTTTTCATTTTACTGTCCAGTACAGCAATAAAACAGATGAATAATGATTTTCAGGAAGTGCAAAGAGAAAAAAAACCTTCTTTGAGAGAGGTTTTAAAAGTGCCAATTTAGGGAGCCAGCACATGATGCAGCAAACACATCTGCATTTGCTCAAGGATGAGCAGATTTCCTGATGGTAATTCTAAGCTGATTTGTTATTACCTAGAATTGACTTGTTGTTACCTAATGTCACCAAGGACTGCCACTGGCCTGTGGGTCGCCCTTTGAAAACCTTGGCTCAATGAGATTTTAAAGCAGCAGAGAAAGATGTTGGTTTCCCTGTATTTAGAGATGAGTGTTAGGGATAACTGCAGGTCGCAGAGCAGTCTGTATGTACACCAATCAAAGCTTAACAACAGGTATCTCGGAACCAAGCATCAGACAAGTTTGACCCAGTCGTGTGGGAAAGAAACACAAGAAACACTTAAGAGCAACCTTGCAGATGAATTTGTCTAGAGTTTACATTGACATCTGAAATTACAGAAAAGCCATGTCCTAAATCCTACATAGCAATAAAGTGATTAAATTTATTTATTTGTTTATAAGTAAATTTATAAATGTATCAAAAATATAGTCTTTGTTTTACGTTGTATTACCCTATAACTTACAGTACTAAATTTTAAAAAAGGGGGAGGTGTGAATAGCTGGAAAATCAGTGGATAACACGAACACAACTTACAGTAAAATGTAAAATGTTAATGATTATTTTCTATTTTCTGAATCAATATAGGACTGCTAATGCTGCCATTACAGCAAAAGCCATTGATTGTAAATAATAGATGAACAAACCCACAATGATTTCACATAATGCTTTGTAAAATCTTAAAACCTTGACTGAAGCGTTTTTGGCCATTGCCAAGACTTCATACTAAGAAATACATGCTCACATGGCAGCACTTTGTATATCTATTATAAGGTAGCAACTGTGCGCTCCCTCAGCTACATTAAATCCTACAATTTTGTAACTGAAAGCATGATCTCACTCAAAAATCGCAAAACAAATGGAAATGTGTTGAGCACATTCTGCGCTCTCTCTGTGACCCCGACTGTAATTCTGTGCAGCGAGTTCATTAATCCACTTCTGCACGTAGGAAAAATTACTTTCCTGTTTTCCACAACACGCCATCAAAGACAGATATTTCTGCACTTTGCAACTATAGCTCCATTTCTCTGTGTCCTATGCATGCATGGTTGTAAAATACCCCTTGTCACACTTTATTATTTATATTCTGGCACTGGCTAAATCAGGAGTGGGCTATGCATTTTCCCATGGGACCACACGAGACACAGTGGAAAGCTGCACCAATAAGTTGAACTCAATTCTTTTCAATATTCATTTAAGTCTTTA
Source organism: Maylandia zebra (assembly GCF_041146795.1). Taxonomy (NCBI): domain Eukaryota; kingdom Metazoa; phylum Chordata; class Actinopteri; order Cichliformes; family Cichlidae; genus Maylandia; species Maylandia zebra. The sequence goes on from NC_135179.1 coordinate 6,386,496, forward strand.
CAAGCCTATTGGTGCACCCCTCCAGCAGACCCAACGTCTCTTGTGGCCCCTTGGAAAGTTAAATTGCCCACCTCTGGCCTTAAAACATACCCTGGTTTATGAACTGTTTGACTCTAAATGCAACCATAAGTTACTAAACGAACGACATGTTGTATTCAGTAAGGCTTGAAACTAGCTATTGAGATAATAAAATAATCAGAGGTCATAAATCAGGTGAGGATTAGGGTTGTTTTACCATATACTACCTGCTTTAAGAAAATCCAACGTTTCCCCTTTTAGACCACGAAACCACGTCCATCTTTTATATACTATCGTCTATGGTATAACATAAATTGTGAGTCTGTACTGCAGTGTGTCTTTAGGCTGTGACGGCTGAACGTCAGAACAAAATGTTAAGTTCAGAAATAAGCCTTTGCTCTTTGTTTCTGATGAACTGGCTCCAGCGTCTGACCTTTACGCTTGACGTTTTAGACTGTTGATTTTCTCCCGTCTCACTCCACTGCAGCTGAACTACAAACATCCCGAAGAGGTGGTTAACTTTGCATTTAGTGACTCACCCATTTAGGCCTAAACGCACACAATGAGTGATTTAGCACGCCGCAGGACACAGTTGACTCCAACAGGGGTTTTCCCCATGAGACAGAGCCGCGATGAAACGTAGAAAGATGTGAGGATTTGACTGACAGGTAATGAAAAAATAACCATTTTTTTAAATTAACACTCTCACCCCTCTGTTGTCACTCACTGGTTGCTTGTTGCACTTTGACAGGTGATTTTCCACTCTGTGGTGTGTGACAAAATAACCCAAGCGCAGTCACATCATTTCACTCAAACGCAGGATGTTCAAAGTGTTCTTTCTTTTTCTATCTGAACAACGCCTCAGGGTGGATTTTTCCTTTAAAGCAGAGGGATACGACACAGTACATACGGAAAAGGCGTAGCTCTACCCTTATTCTTTGTTTAAATCTGTCGCATTTAAATGATCTCGGCTGAAGTGCAGGAGAAATTTGTCTCAGATAACAAAATGCGCCGCTTCTTCGTAAATCCGGAGAGCCGCTCCCGACTGCATGACACTCAGACTTTCAGAGGCGTGAATGGCAGGAGTAACGAGGAAGGAAGAGCGGAGAAACGCCCACACCTACTTACACATTGTTTTTCTCTCGCTCCTCTGAAGCTGAACATCTGGCTGCGATTGCTGTGGGGCATCACTGGCAGCACCTATTCATCTCAGCGAATATGGATTATTCTGGTGCAGGCGTCTATGACAAAATAAAAACAAATAAAAATATGCATGGGCAGATTGGCATCCTTATTCTCACTAAAATCTTAAGGCATGCTCTGTAAAATATATTGGTCTTATTGATCCCAGAAACTTGAACGCACGCAGACACACACATACACACACACACCTACACACACACGCGCGCGCACACACACAGCTTAATAGGAACAGTCTTTGCCTGCCTTGCCTGCTCTGCTGTTTTTCCCAGAGCTCATCATTAAGTAAATGCTGCCTCCTCACCTTTGGTAGGTTAGACATGTCTCTGCAGTGACACTATAGGTGCCTGCGGTGACATACATGCAGCTTACGAACAGTAGCAAACCTCAAAACTTATTCCTCTTCTTGCAGCAGTGTGTGCAAGAAAACATGAGAATTATAGCTAGTGTGATGACACAGCAAGGTGTCCTCTCCTTGTAGCCGTGCACCACACGGGGTATGAAACCATATGTTCGCTATGAACATAGGTTTTCTGTATTATTGTGATAAACTGTGTACATTAGAAAAGAAGAAAAAAAAGCTGTTATTAGATGTATTTTTGTAGAGAACCCTCAGTTGAATGAGGCACAGTTTTTGTATCATGTACTCTGATGCTATTTTAGCTAGTAAACAAACCCCCACGCCCACCTACTATGTCCTCTTGTTGAGCTGTTGTGCACACTGTATGTTCTTTTAAAGGTCCGGTCATCAATTAATGGGTTCGAAAGGCATTATTTCAGTTTCTTCAGAAAGCATTTTATCCTGTTTTGTCTTGAGATCTGATAAACTAATATTTAGCTGATTTGTTTGTGTAATCTCATTTCTGCAAACTCATATTCAATGATATTACCCTGCTAATATAATAGATCTAGTAAATCCATTGAGAAAAACGAATTACTCTGAAAATGGAAATAAATCAGTGGACTTGATATCAGAGTGTCTTGTTGTCACTGTTTTTCTCTTCCTTTGACTTGCTTTCATAAGCCCAGTCCATGAAACTGTGAATCGATACCTTTTACCACCACATCCCTGTAATTCCCCCTGCCTGTGAAACAATAAAGAAAATGAAGACAAAAAGAGTACAGCGCTCATTTCGAAAATATTTTAATAATTTTTCAAACTTGGATCGCAAACTAGGGGCAAAAACATGCCTGGGAATTCATAGATTTCCCTCAGATGATCCGTGCTTGCTTTGGGATTGAGACCTTATGCATGTGTGGCTGTGTGTGCATGTGTCCAGAGGGCCCACCGACAGCTGCGACCATCATGTTCAATGACTAAAATAGCAGCAAAATTCAACATGTTCAACACCTTGGGCTATGTTAGTGTGTACATGCATACAGTGTTTCCATCTGTGTGTGAGCGTGTTTAGGGTATGGAAGTAACAAATGCAGCGAGTGTGACGATTCAAGTTCACCTCATTACTGAATCAACGGTTCTCAGTAATTTGCTTCAGTGACCTTTAAAAACCAACAAAGAAACTTCTGACATTAAAACTCAACCATATGGAATTAGTTTCACAAAGAGTGCGTGTGATTTTTCGGCCCTGAAGTCAGCTTCTTACAGCCTCCGTGATTTGACTTTTCTCCCCGCACTTGGCAGAAAGGGTTGATGGATGTCTCGAGTCAGGCAGGCACTTTATGGTGAATGAGTTAATAGACTTCGCGGTGCATCAGCGGCACTACATTATGGTCCACTTCCTTTGCTCCAACCACAGAAACTACTCAACAATGTGTTAAGAAAACCTCAGCAGTGGCTCATTGTGCACAGGGAGCATGGAGAGTAGGTTGAACAGAAACTGCTGTTTTCACTGTCTTCAGGCTCAATTAGAAACAAAATATGTTGAAAAATGCATATTTTCTGACAAAAATAAATTCTGTAGCAGAAGCACTCAAAGCTAGAAAGCCGCTCGCGTCCTGTAGAAATATTTATATGTAAGAGATTTATATGTAAAAATGTTTTTACCAGGAACACAGTAAATTGCCAGTTTTACCCAGTTAAATTCAGATTCATTCATTTATAATGTTGTGTGTACGCAATTTTGGGACATGTACAAATGTAACCAAATGCTTCCTTCTTTGTGTCTGACACACCAGATGGCTGGTCACAGAAATCCTGCTTGGAAACAGTTTGAAAAAGGGCAGGCACTTTCAAAAACATAACTTGCTGATTATTGGGCAAACTATCGTTCTATCAAGCGTGAAGAACACTGATGATGAAAAACAAGCTGCAGATATTTCCTTTTGTGTAGTCTAACACAAGCTAATCACAACTAAACCAAAAAAAGAACTATAAGACAGTGCTTGCTAAAAAACACAAACACTTGCGTCATTGTATAATAATATATCCATAGAAGGCATTAACACAGAGTATATTTGTTAAACGTTTGTCAGGTGTATGGATGACCCACCCTTCTACCACTGGTGTCAGCAACCCTTACCATCAGTTTCAAGCAATTCCTAGTGAAACAAATTCAAACTAAAACATATTTGAGCCTTTTTGTTAAGGTGAGGTGCAACTAATAATTTTAACTTGATAAAAACTTTTAATGATTTCCATTATCTTTTAGCATGCTTAGGCCTACTTTGAAATGCAATACCTTTGGAACTATGCAGGACACTCTCTTTGTGTGCAAAATAATTAATTTACAAGTAGCCTACTTTGAGAATACTTCAAAACTAGTGATGTTAACTGCTAATTCTACTTACTTGCACTTACAAAGTCATCTTCATGTCTTTGGTTAAATGTTCTGTCATTGTTCAAAATAAGCAAACTTTATCTAATAAGATCAACAAGTACTCAATGTACCTAACTGGGTAGTTAGCATATTATTAGGTCTTCCTTGGCACCTTCATAGGAAGAACTCCAGAGGACTTATATCATATGTGCCATGAGCTAACTTCAACCAACAATACCACCAAAACATAGGACGCAGCATGTTCAAAAAAGAAATAATGTCAGTTTGTGCACAAAAGTCACTCCAATGAATCACTTTAAAAAAAAAAAAGCCAGATGTTTGGGCAAACCATCAGTTTATCATGTTCATGTAACTTCAACCTACTTGAGTAAAAGAGAAAAGCCCGCGGAGCTGTAAAAACTTTGAGAGCATGTGGTTAGATAGTGCTTCCCGTCTTTGCTAAAATAAATAAATAAATAAATAATTAAAACATTGTGTCGGAGTGACTTTAATGTGCAATCACTTTCCAATGACACTTAGCAGGTGTTTGGCTTCGCCATCTTTCTACTACAATATTTACACCCATAGCTGAGATTTTTTTAGTACGTACGTTGACAGAGAACAGAGTTCTGGCCCACCCTTCTTTACAGTGCTAGTTTCAGTAGATTACTTTTAATTAAATAATGCCAGCAAACCTCAATCTCAAAGTCCTGCTACTGCATTTTAGTCAGGTTGAGGTCTGAGCTTTGATTGGACCACTGCACAACTTAATGCATAAACCATGCATATAAACATTTCATGCACAAATCAGTAATGTATTAATATTTTCATAACTGAATTTGTTTGTTCTCTACAAAAATTATTATTATTAATATTATTTACAGTTTTTCAACCATTACCAGCCAGAATCATGATTCTACTTTGGTCTCATATTTTCAAAGAATATTCTTCCAGAAAAAGTGGCTTGTTCAGACCCATTCTTCCATATTGTTTTTTGGTAGAGAAGAGCCTTCAAAACTGTCCATACTTATTCATTCTGTCATGAATTCTAACATTTAACATGCTAACTGAGGCCTGTAGAGTCTGACATGTAGCTCTTGGGTTTTTTGCTATTTCTCCAACCACAGTCTGACCTTGGGGTGAATTTGCTGACACATCAACTCCTGGGAAGATTATGAGATGTGTTAACACATACCTGAATGCTCCAGACCAGCAAACTCACCAAACTTCTGCTTTTGCAGAGGTGGCCACACTTGCTGATGATTGATGAATCAAATGTATTTGATTAGCAGCAACTGGCTGCTATTTACTATAAGTGAGATCTTGAAGAAAAATCTTAATAATTCCAATTGTCCTTAAGTATTATTGCACTTATCTTCAATGGCAAAAAGTGCTTTTTAAATAGGGAAAAACATTCATTGTCATACTGCTTTATCCTAACAAGATAAATTAAAGACAGTTGCTGACTGAGGAAAGGAAAATAATTGACAAGCATGCTTGTGGTAAAGGCTACAAGACACTGACCCACCAGACTGATTAAAGCAGGGTTTGAGTGGTGAATTAAAAGTCTTCAAGGTTGCACAGTATGTGGCTTTCTGAGGGAAAGTGGGCTCTGTGGAAGAAAAATCCTCACATTTAAAAGAAAAACATAAAAAACCCAACTGGAGTTTGCTAAAATGCATGTTGACAAGGCTTCTGGGAGGATGTCACTGGAACAGATGAAACAAAATTAGTGTTTTTTGTCACTTCAAGTTTCATAAGTCCTGTGTTCATGCAATGATAAAAAGAGAATCTGTCAGAGAAGAAAAACAGCACCCCTACTGTGAAACACAGAGGAGGCTCAGCTGTGTTATCTGGTGTCTCTGGAGCAGTTGGCTCAGGACACAAGGAAATCGGAAAACTATCAGCCCAGCGTTATAGAGTCTGCCTCAGTTGTAGGTCATGTTCCCTGCATACATGGATGAAAAACAAAGACTAATTGTTATGAATTGCCTTGCTATGATGCATGATATTAATCTGATAGATCCTGAATGAAACAAGCTGAAACTCACAGCTAATAAAAGGGCACCCATCAAGCCTGGTGAAGGATTTTGTTTAAAAGGAGTGGGCCAAATCACCAGCTGAGAACTGCACAAGTCTCATTAACAGCTACAAAAAGCAATTTATTATTTGCTGCAGCCTCCACTCTCTGTTTTCAGTCCTGCCAGATTTTGAAACCTGGCTGCTGGGATTTGCCTCTGTTCAGCAACGAGAGTATCTATAAGGTCAATTGCATTTTGGCGATAAGAGCGGGTTTACAGGCGGCGATACAGGTCATTGTAAAATTCTTGGATGGGGTTAAAGGGTTGAGAAGGCCAAACCTTTTCTTTACCTGACATGTGGCACAAGACGCATTGTGATATTGAAACAGGAAAAAAGCCTTTTTCACAAAATTGGAAATGCCATCATGTCTTAATTGTCATTTGATTTCTCTTGATTTCAACAAAAATTTCTCAAGTCCAGACATTAAAAAACAGATCAAAGGTTCAAAAAAATTTAAAAAAGAAAGGACTGGATGACATATATTGGATGTGTTTGGTCCATTTTGTGTAAAATGTCTTTACGATTGCTAATGTGTTTTACATCAAAAAGCTGCTACAGTTACGCATATAAGCAGGTCTGTTTCCATTTCTGATGCAAAACGTTGTCTGATGTTGGTAAAGATGAGCTCTAACCAACTGAGCCAACTGGGCAGTGCTGGAAAAGCACACAGAAGAATCTTATGTTCGGAGGGCAGAGAGTTGATTGTTATGCACTGCGACAGTACTGAGGCCTATAATTACCAAATGTATCAATTTATATTTGCAGAAGGGAAAAATATGTTTGCGCAACAGGGCCTTTGGCAGTCACGGGCCCCTACGCACATGTTTTGTCTGTATATATATCAACTAACAGCTCAGCACACGAGTGTAAGGGAACAACACTTTAAAATCTGTTGACAGGTCAGAGGTCTACATATTTCACATAGAAGACGTATAAAGCCTTTTGATGCTCCAGAGGGAGCTGAGCCAAGTCTCATAAATTGCTGGCTGATGCTAATGACTACGAGCTTGAAAACAATCTGGAAGTGTGACGTCAGAAAAAGTGAGCCTAGCAGACGGCTGTAGTCTGAAATTCATCTCTGCTTGAGGCTACATCATCCACATGTGACATGGAATGTGTCAGATGAAAATTTACATAGCTACGACCCTGAAGCTCGCATCTGATTCAGATATTATGGCACTGATCAGTTGTTATTAGTAGCAGGCTGTTATTATGCAATTTAATCAGCCACAAACGGAGAGACACACAGGCGATGTAAAAACTTCTAGAGATCATGTTAAGAAGTGCATGTAAAATATGAGCAGTAAATGTGTTCAGACTCAGTCAAAGTAAAAATAGGAGAGCAACCTCTTTGCAACTGGGAAAAATGAGTGATTGTTTGGTCGCTGCACTGAATTATTTTGGTGTTGGAGACCAGTTGCTAGAAGTCGCGGTGGTCACTAAATTGTGTGCAACAGCTTCAATCTCTGGGCGACTACTTTAGATTACAAGGCGAATGCACAGGTTGCCTGGTGGGAGGCATCAAAACAGTGGCAGTCGAATTAGACTGGTAGCAGACAGACTCTCTTTTACTGCTGGTTTACTCTCATCTTGATTCACCAAAGTGGCATTGAACATCACAACCAACTGCAAGTGGTCACAAATCTGGATCCCTGTCTTTGAATCAATCATTTTAATCCTTTCACGCCAAGTGTATCATGTAGATTTTTACATTTTTAAGAAATAAATTGCAAAAAAAGGATGCCTAATGTAGCACACATAAGACAAATTAATATTTAATTCTTTTTTTTCTTAAATTTGTCAGGAGGTTCAGTAAACACTCCATTTTCAAAAAAAAACAAAAGAAATTTTAGCAATTATCTCATGGTTCAGCCTTTAAATGTTGAAGGCAAGGACTCATTGAACATGGTACAATAATTTTATTTGCACTGCATCTCCAACCACTTTTCCATGGTGTTACTGTACCCCACCCAGGGTGGTTTTAACTCAGGAGGTAGAGCAGGTCATCTCCTAATGGGAAGGTTGGTGATTCAATCTCTAGCTGCTCCAATCTCCAGTATGAATGCCTAGCCAAGTATGGTCAAGTATCCTTGGACAAGATACTGAACCTCATGTTGCTCTCTGATGTGTCCACTGGACTATGACTACCATAAGCTGGCAAATGTGCCTCTATAAAATGTGCTTTGAAATTCAGAAATGTATGTGTTTTAAGTGAAGAGATGATCTTTTTACCAAAACTAACAAAGTTAGTTACCACTAACTTTTGATGCCTCACCTAATCAAATATCTTGTGAAAGGAGTAGTGGTACTTAAAGAAGATGAGCTTAAATACCCTGGGTCAACCATCTAAAGTAATGATAAGTGCACAAGAGAGGTGAAGAAGAAAGTGTCGGTAGGGTAGAGTGGGTGGAGATGAGTGTCAAGGTTGACACAAGGAGTGAAAGGGAAGGCTTAGAAGATAGCAGTGAGACCTGCTTTGATATGTAGTTTGGAGACAGTGGCACTTACAAAAGACAGGACGCAGAACTGGAGGTGGCAGTAGATGAAGATGTTAAGATTTCTCAGTGGAAGTGGCTAGGATGGACATGATTAGAAACAAATAAATCAGACAGCTCGGGTTGAGCAGTTTGGAGACCAAGTTAGAGAGGCACGGCTGAGACAGTTTGGATGTGCAGAGGAGGGATGGTGGATATTAAACAAAGGATGTTGAATATGGAGCTGCTAGGCAGGAGGAAAAGAGGAAGATCGGATAGATTTAGTGATGGAGGACAAACACAGGGATGGTGTGACAGAGGAGAATGATAGGAATAGGGTGAGATGGAGTCAGATAATCTGCTTTGATGACCGCTAAAGGGAGCGGCAGGAAAAAGAAGTTGAGCGGACTGAAAAACTTCCAGCCCTCCAGCATCCAGATACGGCTTCTTTTATTTTAAACTGAGAACACACCATTCATTTCTACCATTCATCTGTTCAGAAAGGCAAAATGACCCCACAGAATGTGATAAGATGTGATAAGAACCTTCTAGTAGGCAGAGGAGGGTTCCAACTCACAATATGGGACTGATAAAAACCATTTAGTGGATTGATAACATTTTCAAACAGAGTGCTGCTGTTCACAGAAACTGTTAGCTATATTAGCTATTGAAGCAGATGGGATTTTATTATACTGGAAAATAATAAATACATATCAAATTCTGTCAATAGAGCACCATAACAAGGGTACAGCATAATATACCCCAGCTCATAGCTCATAGAAACTCGGCAGAATAATAATACACAGAATTTAGTTATGAGCACTGAATGCTGCTCTCTGTCTGCTGCATTGTATAATCTAATACATTTGAAAAATTTAAACACAGACATATAAAGAGCAATTTTCATTTTTATAGAGATGGATTTGGCGCTCTTGATGATGGTGAAATATCACTCGGAGGATAAATTTAGAGAAAAACCTCAAGACTGAAAGGTGGCTTGCGCTTTTTTTAATGTATGTATTTATCTTTGCTGGGCTGAAAGGCTCTATGACTCCGAGGAACATGAGACTCCCCATCCGTTCTGTTTAGGACTTTAAGCTTATTAGCATCCTCGGCTGGAGCTGTGGGTGGTAAATACAATTTCTCCTTTTTTAAAGAAAGTGGGAAGTTATTTTACTTTGTCTTTTACGGCTACAGTATCTCTTCGAGCTGCTCTGCAGGTTCTGATTTGCTGGGGTTATAAAATATGTCCTCGATGAAAATTACTTTTAGACATTATCTTAAGGGTTTTAGAGACTTACCTCAGCCAGTGAAGGAGCATGTAATCCTTCCTCTGGTGGGTCTTAAACATTTTATCTGTAGCTTTGGCGATTTTTATGCTTCACTGTGTTAATTTCTTCAATTCTGACAGAGACTATTTGAATTAATTTTACTCCTAATGTTTACCAAGAAAATATGTCCTTAAATGACTTCTGTTTGTAACGAAGGCTTATACCATTGTGGCATTACTACATTAACTTCAAGGAAGCAGAACAACAGTGGGATCCTCAAGGCATTACTCTGCCTGTGTGCGGTGCACCGACACACACTGGGATGGTTGGTAATGGCTAAGCAGGATGGGTGAATGTTTCCTCTCACAGGAAGTCAAGACTCAGAAAGCCCCAAACCACAGGGAAGCAACAGAAAGCAATAACATTTGTTCTAACATTTTTGATCACTCCTGTTACTGCAGAAATGGGTCATGGCTGCCAGAAACTCATCAAACATCTTGTAGTCGTCTGAGTCAGTGGAATCTCTGATGGGTCTTTCTCACCACGCTGTCAACATTGCTCTCCAGTTTCAAAACTGACAGTATTTTAGCGCTGAGGAACTTAAAAAGTTTTTCTAGCCTTTCCACTTTTCTGCTCATTTAGGATGACTGATTGCATCTCATTTCTCGCCTGGAGTTTCTTTCTCAGTGTTGCTCCTGTTCAGGCGAAACAAAAGGTTATTTCGGATTGAAAACCTCTCCACTGTGCTTCAGTGCTAGCTATGCAAAGTGATTCATTATCTGCAATCAGCCCAACAACAGCGGCATTGTCTGTGAGCTTAAACAACTTTACAGACTCAGCCTGATAAACACAACCAATTGTGCAGAAATTACAACGGAGGATGGCGGAACAACCTTGAGCAGCTCCTGTGCTCAATAACCAACTGTTTTAAAGCTTCATCAAACACCTGTTTTCTTCTCCATAAGAAGCCTAAAACCCAGTTACACAACGTGTGGCACAGAGTCAAATCCAGCCTGTCTGAGAGTGCAATGGATTTAAACTGCTCTCCGAAAAAAAGAGAAATCATTAGCAGAATCTTGATTTTGCCATGATCGACCAAAGAAGCTGGATTGACTTGTTTTTTTTTTGTTTTTTTTTCAGTTAAACGATCTATTTCCTTTAATGAAAACATTTGGGGATAAAATTTAAGACTGAAGGGCAGTTTGGATTTCTCATTTAGTACTGACCCAAACGTGCAGCTACATTTATTTTTGAAAATTGCATTTGTGGTCATATTCTAAGTGAGGACGAGACACTAATCTATTCAGATATAGTTTTTTCGGATGTAGAGAGCACCAGTGTGACACTGCATTATGGGTCATTAGTAGCCTTAATGGTGCTAGGCTCACGATGTTCTTCAAGTCTCTTTATGGTGTGTCGTTTAGATTTAGCCAGCCCTTAAAGTTAATGGGAAGATCAGGTTAATGTTCAGTAGTTTCTGACTGGGGGAGGTAATGCATTTTGCTGCTAGAGAAAAAAAAAGTGAAAATAAATTCCTCAATGCCATCAAAAAACGTCGAAAACATCTCTCAATATTTTTACTAGCGAAGCGAAACAAACTGGGGACCAAATGATCTGTCGAGCAACCAAGAATTACTGCTGTCACTGAGTGTCATAACGAGGAGCTTAAAAAAAGACAAAAGGAAAAATGTCTGAAGGGCTGCAAAATGTTCGTCGGCTGCAAGAACCAGACAGTAGAAGCTGTTTGATTATGTGACTGGCAGAGAAACTAGGCAACTATGGGATTTGTGTTTGCCTTTGATGCTATTTCATGTTTCACTTTTAAGAGAGAAAAACGCTTCAAGGATGACTTTTTTTGCAGGGGAACCTTCCCGACTGAACAAGTGCGAAGTGTTTTTACCCCCGCCATAAAACCCTCTCAGAAAACCCACAAAGTTAATAACTTATGAATCACTGCCTGATTTGACATTAAAAGGCCTATTATGTTTATTTTCTGGTCTAAAGCTTTGCACATACCAGTGTTCAAAATAATCCATATTTCTTTCATCTTGGGGTTTCATGCAGGCCTTCGATTCATCTTCTGTCTGAAACAAGCCACTTTATCTCCTGTCCTTTAAGGCCAGTCTCCCCATATATGTGCCTGCTTCCTTCTGACTGGCTGCCCCTCACTTGGCTTCCAGAAACAGACTGAAATGTAACCAATTTTCATGCTAAAAAGGCAAATAAACTTAACCAGTTACATCATTTATTAATAACTCAGCCCAGTCAGCAATTTATATGCTTGGGGTATGCTGGTAATACTACGCCAATAGACTATTTTTTTTTTGAACATATGTTCATTTTAAAAGGTTGTTTGGGTTTGGGCAGATTTTTGCCTCGGAACAACATTTTTTGTGTTATTCTGTGCATGGAGTAAATGACCACATAGAATTCGAGCTTTCTGAGTCTGAGCTTTTTGGCCAAAATGCTAAAAAATAGTTAATATAAATGTCCACAACTGAATTTCATGTTATGTTATGTTTATATGACAGAAAATAAGGAACAAGATGCAGTGAACTCCAAAAGAAGAGAACCTATTGGCAGCATTTGGCTAAACCATGAGCCAAATTCTTCACTATCAGAACACAAACAAAAAAAAAAAAAATATATATATATATATAACACCCAGCGCGCCCCTGCGGGCGGTTTATCCTTCAAGCTCGGGTCCTCTACCAGAGGCCTGGGAGCTTGAGGGTCCTGCGCAGTATCTTAGCTGTTCCCAGGACTGCGCTCTTCTGGACAGAGATCTCCGATGTTATTCCCGGGATCTGCTGGAGCCACTCGCCTAGCTTGGGAGTCACCGCACCTAGTGCTCCGATTACCACGGGGACCACCGTTACCTTCACCCTCCACATCCTCTCGAGCTCTTCTCTGAGCCCTTGGTATTTCTCCAGCTTCTCGTGTTCCTTCTTCCTGATATTGCTGTCATTCGGAACCGCTACATCGATCACTACGGCCGTCTTCTTCTGTTTGTCTACCACCACTATGTCCGGTTGGTTAGCCACCACCATTTTGTCCGTCTGTATCTGGAAGTCCCACAGGATCTTAGCTCGGTCATTCTCCACCACCCTTGGGGGCATCTCCCATTTTGACCTCGGGACTTCTAGGTTATACTCGGCACAGATGTTCCTGTACACTATGCCGGCCACTTGGTTATGGCGTTCCATGTATGCCTTGCCTGCTAGCATCTTGCATATATATATATATATATATATATATATATATATATATATATATATTTCACACAGCTTTCACACAAAGCTGTGTGAAAGACACCTGGATTTCATTCATGAGGGTGAATCTGGTGAAGAGGACGAGTGGGCAGTGATACTTGTAGCTCCAAAAAAACTTGTGCAGTGTTGTGATGGATCACCCAACTGCTGGCGTGTCACATCTGAGATTTTTGCAACCAGTGTTTTCCCTCAGAGGCATCACGATGTTACAGTTATGTTAGATGATAGTGTTGACACTCTTACCCTGTGGACAGATGGAGCACAATGCTGAAGAAAATTGTCCTTCTGGCTTGGGGACTCTGAAATCTTCCTCCGCAAAGACTGCTTCCTGGTCTCTCGGTCATAGTCAAACGTCTCGATCATGCTACCAGTGATAATTCTCAACATGAAGTGATGTAAGATGGGAATCCATCGTGTTTACCTATGTATTTATTAATGTATGGTAGTTCTATAGCAGACCTTAAAAGCTATACGTTCAAAATCTCCTGAAGGATCAGTCTGATGATTTAAAGCAATATTGTGTAGTTTAAGAATAACTTGGGGTCTTTACTTTTTCAATAAAAGGAGAATTAGACTTTCGTATTAATGTAAATGTCAAAACAGTTTTAAAAAAATCAGCAGGAAATTATTTATAGCAGCATAATGCCAACAACAGTCAGTTCTCACATTTTACCTGCAAAACTCACACTTTATTGTTTTTACTGCTTTCTCACAGCTGTGGAACAGAAATCTCACAGACTCTTATGCCATGAAATGAAGTACAGAGTGTGTGCTCTAATCGCGGTGTGGTGGTGAAATGCTGATGCACTTCCTGGCTGCGGTTGCTGTTCCCGTTGCCAGCGCTGTCAGCACAGGTGGCGATCACACCGGCCAGCCGCGGAGCAGCGAAGTGATTATGGTTCAGCAGCAGAGTGGATGAATGGGCCTCATGTGAGAGCTTTACTGTGGTTCTTTGGCGGTTGAGCATAGACCTTCAGTCCTTCAGCTGGTGTGACATTAATGTGCTGACTGTCAGTCTCTCAAATTACATACCAAACAGTGCCACACATTACAGGTAGGTGGACAGGTCGGATTTGTCTTGAGTACTTTATGATATGTTTTAAAACCTCCCCTTTCATCTTGCAGTCAAAGTCTCTCAGTTGTTCCTCTTAAGTGCTGGCAGTGATTTTGCTGTCATAAAACTTAGTTTGTAGAATCTACCAGGGAGCTGCAAAACTTGCACATTTTTACTATAACTACATGCTTTTATGGGATTTCTTTGCTTGTAACAGCCTAGGCCTTGGTTTAGTTTTTCATTAAGTTTTATTTTTTTATTTGTTGTGTGGGAGCTTGAGAAATAAAATAGAGTAAGATGTAAGATAACAGTTTAAGATGTACTTTTTTCTACCACTTCTGTGTTACAGCACTTAAAACAATAAACAGAACAAATAGCAAAGAAAAAAATTGCTCAGTGAAATAGAAAACAAAACAAAGTAGCTGAGGTTAAAACTACAGATAAATGTACTTAAAAAAAACAACAACTACAAATATGGTTTGCTTACTGAGTGCCATACATTTACCTGACTGAATCAATAGTTGAACAGATTCCTCGTATAAATTAACTGTACATAAGGCATAGTGTACAGGCTGTTAGAAGCACAGATAGTGGTTAATGGAGCAAGATCTGCCATGACATAATAGACTGGAATATGATAATAGTGAGATGAGTTTAACTCCCAACTCATTGCCATATAGATGAGCTTGGACACTCCTTTATACCACAATTAAATGGCCTGAATAAACTGAATTTTTCAAGATGCACGATCACTGTTATCAACGGGACATTTCATCCTACTGTAACCAGGGGGCTTCTGGTGTTCCCTGTTACAGTAGGTCCGTGTTTCCGAACCTTTTGGAGATTTTCACATTAGAAAAAAAACACAGCACACCACCAAACAAAAACATCACAAAAAGCATATTGATCATTTTTCCCCGTGCATCAGGTATAGTGGAATTGGCTCAGTTTGGCCCCAGTATACCTTTTTTGCTTTCTTCTGACCACTACTCATGCTAGGGCCTTCATCTAGGTCGGAATTTTCATCAGGACCCAGGTCAGACTCTTTTCCATTATTTACCTATTGCTATTACTTGCTGCGTTGTCTCACAGTATGACTATTATGTAATTTCTTCTTCATCTTGTTCTGTTTTACTGGCAGTTGGCAAACCCATTTAATTGGAGCAAGTTGTACTGCCCTCTACTGGAAGAGAATGTAATTGTTCTGCCCGTTACTCACGGCGATCGCTTAGAGGTGGAACCAGATAATCTTCCACGGCACACCTGTGTGCTGCAGCACGTTGGTTGGGAAACATTCCAGTGGGTAATATGTTTAAATAAAACTAACAAGTGAGTGAAAATAGCAAGAAAACATTCCAAAATTGGAAAACTGGGACATAGGAAAAGTACAAAAAAATAAATAAATTAAGCAAGAAGCCCCACCCACTTGTTGCCTAAACCTTCTGTTTACAAGGGGCAGCCAATCTAAAGTAAGACTGCTTAAAGGGAGGGGAGCTAAAACCGCTTGCTTCAGACAGTGGATGAACTGTGGGGTTCCATGTCTGTGAAGGTTCTCAGTCATCCAGGTCATCGTAGTCAAAGGAGCTTGCAAAGAAAAGCGTCTGGACTTCTTTAAGTTGCTTGAAGACGTTTCACCTCTCATCCGAGAAGCTTCTTCAGTTCTAAGGTCAAATAGTGGAGAGTCCCAGATATAAACCTAGTGGGAGTAACCCCCCATAGAGGGACAAAAGGACCCCCTGATTATATAGTGTCAAAACTGGATTATAGATGGCAGAGAGTTGGTGTCGTACAGAGGCGGGGGTTTACGACACCAACTCTCTGCCATCTACAATCCAGTTTTGAGATCCCTTCCCAGACGCCTTAACGCCCACTCACATCCTGGGCCATCTGACCTCAGGAATTCGCATGATAAGGTGGGGCCAGGTTTCACAATGAACACACCCGAAGCTCTGCCTGATTGGGACCCACACCCAGTTTCACACCTTGGCTCAGGCGATTAGAGGATCATCAGGGGGTCCTTTTGTCCCTCTATGGGGGGTTACTCCCACTAGGTTTATATCTGGGACTCTCCACCATTTGACCTTAGAACTGAAGAAGCTTCTCGGATGAGAGGTGAAACGTCTTCAAGCAACTTAAAGAAGTCCAGACGCTTTTCTTTGCAAGCTCCTTTGACTGTGGGGTTCCATCTTTGGCCGATATAAGACAAATAAAAATTAATTTGAATTGTGAATCTCACAAAGTTACTCTAATATAGACCAAGAATAAAAACATAGAGCTGAAGATGTGAATAATAGGTCTTCCAAAAACTGGTCATGCACTGTGACAGTTTGCTGCTTTTTTTAATATAATATCAGCTCTTATCTGTGGTTTTCTCTTTCTTTTTAAGTAAAATAAACAGAATAACAGATAATTGATAGTTGCAGCCCTCGTCATCTTAAAATCTTGCCATCATGAAAGACCCCCAAAATGTCAATGTACTTTTATACTGTCTCTTTTTTCTCTTATCAGGTGTTAGATTTTAGCTTTCATACTCTGAAATGCTCTTTTACACTTGACCTTCTCACCAGCATACAGTGGGGCAAAAAAGTATTTAGTCAGCCACCGATTGTGCAAGTTCCCCCACTTAAAATGATGACAGAGGTCAGTAATTTGCACCAGAGGTACACTTCAACTGTGAGAGACAGAATGTGAAAAAAAAATCCATGAATCCACATGGTAGGATTTGTAAAGAATTTATTCGTAAATTAGGGTGGAAAATAAGTATTTGGTCACCTCAAACAAGGAAAATCTCTGGCTCTCACAGACCTGTAACGTCTTCTGTAAGAAGCTTTTCTGTCCCCCACTCGTTACCTGTATGAATGGCACCTGTTTGAACTCATCATCTGTATAAAAGACACCTGTCCACAGCCTCAAACAGTCAGACTCCAAACTCCGCCATGGCCAAGACCAAAGAGCTTTCGAAGGACACCAGGAAAAGTATTGTAGACCTGCACCAGACTGGGAAGAGTGAATCTACAATAGGCAAGCAGCTTGGTGTGAAAAAAATCAACTGTGGGAGCAATCATCAGAAAATGGAAGACATACAAGACCACTGATAATCTCCCTCGATCTGGGGCTCCACGCAAGATCTCATCCCGTGGGGTCAAAATGATCATGAGAACGGTGAGCAAAGATCCCAGAACCACACGGGGGGACCTGGTGAATGACCTGCAGAGAGCTGGGACCAAAGTAACAAAGGTCACCATCAGTAACACACTACAATGGCAGGGAATCAAATCCCGCAGTGCCAGACGTGTTCCGCTGCTGAAGCCAGTGCATGTCCAGGCCCGTCTGAAGTTTGCCAGAGAGCACATGGATGATACAGCAGAGGATTGGGAGAATGTCATGTGGTCAGATGAAACCAAAGTAGAACTTTTTGGTATAAACTCAACTCGTCGTGTTTGGAGGAAGAAGAATACTGAGTTGCATCCCAAGAACACCATACCTACTGTGAAGCATGGGGGTGGAAACATCATGCTATGGGGCTCTTTTTCTGCCAAGGGGACAGGACGACTGATCCGTGTTAAGGACAGAATGAATGGGGCCATGTATCGTGAGATTTTGAGCCAAAACCTCCTTCCATCAGTGAGAACTTTGAAGATGAAACGAGGCTGGGTCTTCCAACATGACAATGATCCAAAACACACCGCCCGGGCAACAAAGGAGTGGCTCCGTAAGAAGCATTTGAAAGTCCTGGAGTGGCCTAGCCAGTCTCCAGACCTCAACCCCATAGAAAATCTGTGGCGGGAGTTGAAAGTCCGTGTTGCTCGGCGACAGCCCCAAAACATCACTGCTCTTGAGAAGATCTGCATGGAGGAATGGGCCAAAATACCAGCTACTGTGTGTGCGAACCTGGTAAAGACCTATAGTAAACGTCTGACCTCTGTTATTGCCAACAAAGGTTATGTTACAAAGTATTGAGTTGTATTTTTGTTATTGACCAAATACTTATTTTCCACCCTGATTTACGAATAAATTCTTTACAAATCCTACCATGTGAATTCATGGATTTTTTTTTTCACATTCTGTCTCTCACAGTTGAAGTGTACCTCTGGTGCAAATTACTGACCTCTGTCATCATTTTAGGTGGGGGAACTTGCACAATCGGTGGCTGACTAAATACTTTTTTGCCCCACTGTATACACCCCATAACATGTGAACAAATCTTAACAAATAGCTTCTCAACTAATGTGTGCATTCAGAGCTGAACACAAAATAACCATACAGCCATTTAAGTGTATGTATTTTTTCAGAAAATCACTTAATAGAGTAAAGGCTGAAGTACAATTCAGTAAGAGCCTTGCGTATATATTGAAAATGTGCACACAGAAATGCACACAGAGGCTCCTTTTAAAGACGTAATCCACAGTGACTGAAGTGTGACATCTGAGCTGAAGCTCTACAGATGACAGTGCAGGGCTCTGTCTCTCATTTAAGTGCTGTTTATTCATCAGGTTTTTTCTTCCCCCTTCAATAATAAAGAAAAGATAGGGAGGTGATTTCAGTCCTGCCCGCCTTTAAGTGTAAAAAAATAATTGAGACGAGATCCCAGAAAGTCAGAAATAGACTTGTGAACGCAGATAGTGCTCCCCAGAAACATCAGCGAGTATGACATCTGTGCCGCTCGCCGATGTTAATGATGACTTATAAAATGGATACTTCTTGTCCTAGGCTCTGATTGGCTGAGCTGAAGCCATTTTTAAATACCCAATAAACGAACACCTGTGACCGCATGAATGTTAATTTAAATGTTAATGTGCCAAAAGAAGATCAGCCTTCAAACCCTGACGGGAGCTAAACTGCTCGATGGAAGGAGAAGAGGACAGGGAGCAAGGTCCGTTTATTGAGCATTTCTGTGTTACAGCCTGTTTTGTTAAAGAAATAACAGCCAGCTTGGTGTGAGGCTTCACATCTCCACCTCAGCCTCTTGGGCTTTCATCACTTCAAGCCTCGTCACATTAAAGGGGAAAAGCGAGAGTATGCCTGCATTAGCATTGGGGTTAGTATAGAGAAGTGTCTTTACAGTTCCTGTCTGTTGTAGCCTTGCTGAAATGAATGTGATCTGGTTGTCAGGAGCTCAGACAATCATTACGAGTCCACAAAGTCAGTCTTTTTTCTAGCATCTATTGCAGTGCTGTAAAGTGTCGGCTGTTGACATCACTGATTAGACGTTTCTGCTCACTGGACCCTTGGCTGTGGGGGAGAACTGCACACCACCTCCTCCTCAATTACATCAAAACACAGAGCTGAGGAGGAGGAGAGCAAGAGGGAGATGTAGGAGGAAGAAGAAAGGGATCGAGTTGAGAGGAGACTGGAGGAGCAGAAAATTAAAGAATAAACCACGAGAGGCCAGAGTGATTTCAGAAGAGAAGTCTCTGCCTTTTAAAAATCCTGTTAGCTGATTTAACATCAGAGTAAAGAAAGCTGTCAAGCAGTTTATTGCTCTTTTATTGCTTGTATAAAATAGTCTTATCACCAGTGTAATAAAAAGGCTACAGTGTTATATATGACAAAGCTGGAATCTAAAATTTGATTGGGCGCAGTGTTCCTATGGCGTAATGCGTCTTTACTTTGAAGATCATGCTAAATAAAAGGAGTGGTGGGTTTCTAAATTTTGCCAGTGTATACATACAGATAATACTATTTCATGTGTTGTCTAATAAAACAAGGGTGACAGACAGAGCTGAAGAAATGTGGTATGGTGAGAAATGACTAAATGCATGAAAAATGGGAAAAATATGTTAGGCAGCGGCACATACAGTCAGAGGTCTAAGAGTGAAATTGCAAAGTGCAAAGTCAGAGTGTGGAGGCTGAGCTGGTGGATCAAAGTGTGTATTTACCTTCAACTCCAGTGACCTGACTCAAATCCCATCGCATGCCAAGGTTTCTACTGTCAGGGAAGTTTTCATTTTAAATCAAAGGTTAAACTCATATGACTCCATGCAGTCAGTCTTCCTCTTCCCCTTCCTCATCCAAGGATTTAGGAGTCTAACTTCATCTGAGGGTGTTTTACGTGCTCAAAGTTACTTCAGAAAGGACTACGAATGTCAAACGTGGCCCTTCACCCCCAACTGGTCACTGCAGACAGTCATTCCTCCCCAAGACTGGTTCTGCTGGAGATTTCTTCCTATTAAAAGGGAGTTTTTCCTTCCCACTGTCGCCAAGTGTTTGCTGATATAAAGTACAATATCAAGTATAAAGTGCCTTGAGGTAAACACTGTTTACCTCAAGGCATGAGGCATGATATGCCTTCCCCCTTGAGAGTCTTCTCTACTTGAGCTAGTATTATGATGGGATTTTTCTTAAGCAAGGAAATAATTCTACAAAGACTTCATCCACTTTTGGTCTTCCTGGCCATTCAGTGTTAGTGAACTGGCTAGTGTATTAATTATTTTAAAGAATGCAGAAGATTATTTGGCCACTTAAGTTTTTCCTATTGCTCTGACAGGTTTCTTTTTGGTTTCCAGTCTAATGATAGCTTCCTTCCACTGCATTAGCATCTTTTTGGACCAGAGAGTTCAAGTAAAAATATCAAATGCAACACTCAAGATCTTTTATTAGCTTAAATTGTGTAAAAATGTTTGTAATTTCTGAACATAATTTCCAATACTTATGCCAAAGCCTTTTGAAGTAAATGCAGTCACATATTTGATTTTCTTATTTAGAGTCTGCTGTGGTGGTGTACCAGGGGAAAATTCCAAAAATTGTCGCATTACCCAAAAAGCTAAACTAAAAAAAACCTATGGTCCTAAATGTGTTAAATAAAATAACAATAATTAGGAGATCAATGCAAATAAATCAATCTATATTTTAATAATTCATTTAATGGAAATCATTTTTCAGACATATCTACTCTGTGACAACTTGCTGCTTTTCAAAGTTAAAAAGCAGTGTAATCTGACTATCTTTGTGATAATGACGGATGTTGGAACAGAACAAACAAAAGAGTCATTCTTGGGCTTTTGAAAACTGTAAAGGTCATTCAAAACAAAACCAGAACAATTAATCGATATGCACGGCACATTGCTATAGTATTACATGATGCATGTCCAAATGTCTAAGCTGTATTTGGAGGTCGAGTTTATATCTTAAAAAGCACCGAAGAGTCAGCATGCCCTGAAATACCACATACAAAGGGAAAAAAGGGCACTCCTGTGGTCGACAGATTATCCACAGAAAGAAAAAAAAAGACGTCATAGCACTGGCTGCACTGACAAATGATTTCTAAAAACTGCAGTACAAAAATAGCCACAGAGCAGCATTGTTGCAGAAAATACACATAACGAAAAGAGAGGAATGTAAATGTCAGCATATAATGTCAAAGCGAGCCATTGAAAACAGTGCAAACTCCATCTACCAATGAGGGTTGTATGATATTAACAAAAAAAGGAAAACAGAATCAGACTTTAGTGAGATTACTTTGTCACATGTCAAAACAAGTTAGTGGTATTATCACCATTTGTTGTAAACCTTCATTAACAGATTTTCAGTACAGATGAAATACACAAAAAGGTTTACTCGTTTTATTCAAGCAGGTTTCCTAAAATATTAAATTAATGATTGCATTTTAAAAACAACAGTGTGCTTATCTGCTTCACCGTTTATCGTCTTTATCAGACAAAAATCAAGTTCACATGAACTTTCGAAAAAAAAAGTCTTTTCTTATTGTCTATAAATCCCATGAAGATATCAGAACCTAAAATGAAATGATTCAACCCACAGATGTTACACTGATATAGTTTTGTGACACCAATTCTTTCATCATTACATTTATAAGCCCATATTGGCCTTTCTCTCAGTATACTGTAAATGTGTTTGTTGGCTGATATTTTCCAATATTTTTGTATAGAAAAAAGCTGTTTGGGTGTAATGTAGAAATGGTATCCAAGCACTCTCTGCAGCAGATGTAAGTGTAGCATTACAGCTGCGCAGTTATAGCTGGAAGCAGTCGCTTTTTTGTGAGGAAGGAGTAATTTTGAGTTAACTAATATGCAGTATGTATTTAGTAATACTGGTTATTCTAATTCAGTCCCATCACCCCGCTTCCATAAATGTACAAATTTGTACTGTCCTCGAACAGATGAGCATTCAAAATCGGCACACAGGTACATCTTACGACCCTGAATAGTCTTTTATATCACAAATTATGATGGCATCATGTCGCCTAGCAACTACCTACGAACAAGCTAAAAGGACCAATTTGTATAACATTTATGCACTTATAACACCTTACAAAAGGACTGTATCATTTCAATTTCACAACAATGACATCTCATTTATATCCACACACTTGAATTATGCATGATACTGCAGCTTGGACCTGTAGTGTAGATTCATTTGCATGGAAAACAGGCCCCAACATTTCCTCTTGACTGATTTACTGAAATATTTTTTAAACTAAAAATATTAATAAAAACAATAAGTTATTAATAAAAATGTACACATTCATTAGAAAATGCTAGCTTTTGTGGTCAAGGTGTGCCAAGATTATAGTAACATGAAATCCAAACTATTTTAATAATAAGATGTTAGTAGATCTGTGGGGGTACTTGATATCCTCACATCCTCATCACAGAGACTGTGCTGTGGTTATTATTAAGAAATTGGCGAATAAATAAAATTGCTCATTAAAGAGAGAGTAGAAAGCTGGTGAGATTTGTCATTTTTAATAGCATTTACATAGATTTTTAATAGTATTATTATTAAGGTACTGTAAGCTCTGGTTTTCCCTTCCAATGACGGCACTTTTACACAACTCTAGACAGCAGCGTTCATTTTCAAGTCTGGAAGGGGGAGAAAAAAAAAGATTTATCTGGTGCTTTGTAATAGCTTCTAACGCGATTCGACCAATCAAAACTGAGAACCGCAACTAACCACTATATCACAGAGAGTTAATGGCACGAGGAAGATGGAAGAACAGGGTACTACGAGGCATGAAGAGGAGAACACATTACACTAAGTGAAGAGGAGAAGGAGGAGTAGGAGGAAAAACAGCAGCACAGGCAGGGGAGCTGAAGAAAGAAGAAAATACTGAAAATGGAGAAAGGAAACAGAAAAGGAGAAGAGGGAGGCGAAGCAGACGGGTTTGAGATGTTCTGCTGTCTCCACCAGCAGATGCTGACGGTCCAAACGCACACACAGCAAAACTCTCCCAGTCCACTGCCAGATAAATAGCTTTACACACACACACACACACACACACACACACACACACACACACACACACACACACACACACACACACACACACACAGACACACACACACTCGAAACTAAATAAATAGCTTTATACTCAGCAACAGCCAAAGTGGGTCAGACATCAAAGTAGCCACTAGAAAAGCTGCTGGAGCTGTCGACACACACAGTCACACACAGACACACACATACCATGTGCACACACACTTGCTTACTCCAAATTGCTGCTTGAACTGTCTGCACACACAACGCACAAACACATTTGGAGACACACACTTGTGCTTACTCCAAATTGCCATACTCTTCTCTTTCCATTCACTCCTCCTCTTCTTCTCTCTCCCGCTTCTCCTCACTCACTCGCTCACTCGCTCACACACACATACACACCCAACCTCTCGCATCTTTTAAATTGCAGTGAGCGGGTGCCATGGCTGACCAAATAGCAGCAATCAGGAAGTCTGAGTGCTGAGGGACAAAGGCTGTCGGCCACTTTAGGTACATACACAAACTCTGTCACACACCTTCAGTGACAAGGACAGTGTCAGTTTACTGAGAAAAGGGCGACAGGAGGTCAAATGATGGGAAGTACAGTATCTACCTGATGTCTGTGGAAATTCAACCTCTAAGGATATTAAAATACTGTATATCTTTAACCAAACTTAAATGATGGTTATGGGTTTTTTTTTCTTAAAAAAACGAAGACTCTCTTAGCAAACCACTGCAGCTCTGTAGAAGTTTTCAGCCACTTTCAGCTCAGTTTAAATTTTAAGGCACAGTATGGTTCAGCCTCAGTGCTCTCAGAAACCTCGTTTACCAGCAGCAGCAGCAAGCAGCCCTTTTCAACAAACACACTGCGATAAACCACTGTTCACTACCTGTGCATCACCAAACAGACACAGTAAAGATCACACTGAAGATGAGTACATAGGACCTATAGAGTCAGATGTTTTCATCCTGAGTTTGTAGAGAACAAACTTACATCCAAGTGTGCAAAAAAAATCTCCAATAGGGAGTTAAAGTTACTCTGTTTGCCCCAAAAAATTATTAAGAAAATCCCAAAACGTTTCGGTTAACAAGCTGGTTCAAACAAGATTACTTCAGCTTGAAATAGAACAGTTTTCTTTGCTGTGGAAACATTTCCATTATTAACTCAACTAAAGATTATTAAAAGTTATTCACTTTAATCTTTCCAAATACATATCTGCAAATGGATATACTGAATTTGAACTGTCTGTAGGCAAGGGACAAGATTTCAGTGCTGGGAGCTTTTTGGGATTTCATTTGTTGTACACATTCAGTCCCAGCTCCAGTGACCAATAATGTTTGAGCAAGCTTTGGATGCATGCAGGTAAATGGTCTATATAGAAAGAAACAGTCATGACATTTTTCAGAATGCATCAGGTAGCCACAGGCCAGAGTCTGAGAATGATTTGGCTTTTTAAAAAGTCAGAATTTTCAAAAAGTGATCTCTCTCCAAAATTGACCGTGACTCATGAGGAGCAGCCAACAGGTTGTGTTATGGGTGGGCTGAAAGGACTCACAGTCAAAAAGCTGAAAGCTCAACAGGTATTAATGAGGCACTCAGGGAGGTGTTATAGGTCAAGATTGTGCACTGTGCATTCAAGAAAGAATTAATCAATAGATTTTTTTCCTTTAGGATACTCAAGTTCAGTTTTCAAGGCCTCTACGGCTTTTCCAGATCTATTTGTACCACAGCTTTCACCTTTGCCTGGCAGGTGTGTTTCTTTCCAGAATACGGGCATTAATTTCCAGAGGCGGGGATGCTGGCATTTTATGATGGAAGAAGACAAGTAAGGAAAGTAAAAGTTTAGAACCAGATCAAGGCAACTAATTTCAAAGTGGCCAGAACGACTGTTCTGCACTGAGTAGGAGAATGGCCAACCCTGTAGAAGCTAGTCTTCCTGCGGATTTGTGCTTCTATACACTATAGCTACATCATAACTGCAGACCCGACATGCAGCCCCCAAGTATTGCGATTCATCTGTTCAGTACTGTTGATTCCTCCTGTGCATTTCAGGTTACTTTTTTACTGCATTTTTTTTTCATTTATCACTGATAGAACAACAACAACACACACACACACACACACACACACACACACACACACACACACACACACGAGACAAAGATAAAGACCAGGAAGAGGAGAAGAGAGAGACAAAAGAGAGACAGAAGACTAGTAATCACTCAAGCAATTAGTTAATATATATATATTACAGTCATGCGGTGACTAATTAACTACTTAAATAGATATTTTAGAGTAAAAATAATTTTATTTGCCAGGTAAGAAAGATCATTGTTCTCTAAGAAACAGCCTTGACACAGGACATCATGATAGAGAAATACCAAATTGTATAACAAGCCTTCAAAATATTGTTTTTTAAGTGCGCGCACAGATCGAGCAGCATGTTAATGACATTAGTTGTACTAATTTTGAATGTCACACCTACCAGCAGGGAGGACTGTCTAATGTCACCACGAGCAAAAGCCAAGCTATTTATGTGTTTCAAATGAGGCAATCTGAATGATTGCCTGCAGAGTTTGCAAGTTACCTTCTTGGTGACTCCAGGAATTATCACACACTTTGGATTTTCTTACATACATTATGATTTTTCTTACTGATTGCTGTTGCAATTACAATCCATTAAAAGCAAGGACCAGCTGTGTAAATGATAGCCACTGTTCATAACAGACTGTGTGACTGAGCATTGGCCCTTCTTGTGAATCTATTTTTTCCCCTCGGACCAAACAAGCGAATAAAGTTTTTCACCTAAGACTTTTCTCAGGGATTAGTGTGTGGCCAACTATTAGAGGTCATCCACATTACTGTAAAATGTCAGAAAATTGTGAAGAGTTACATTTATATAAAGCAACAGGTGTCCTGTTTTGTCCAAAGAAGAGTTCACAGCCACAGTTTGTCACTTAAAAAAGGGAGCAAATAATCACAAATCACAAAACAAAATGTTTTGCATGTTTGTTTGAAACATTACTTGAAAGATTAATTAATCACCCATCAAAGCAATTAATTAACTTTCCGTTAATCAACTAATTGACTTTAAGCTCTACTGTTCTCTGTGAAGTATATTTTAGAAAGCAAACAACAGCACATTTACTTCCATTCTTAATGTTATTCTTTTTAATTTCCTTTTATCTGCTTATGGATAGCAGTAGGTGGTGATTTGCAGACATGATTTGCAGACAAAACACTACCAGTCTTTGTTTTCCTTTGCAGTGCAGTAAAACAGAAAGAGTACCACATCTGAACAGCATCTCACACAGTCAAAACACTTTGAGCTGCAGATGTGAAAGCCGGTTTGAGTCGGTAAATAAGAGCAGCAGAGAGCCGCCTGCTTTTTCTCATAATATCAAATTCTGACTGTGACAGTGGTATAAGCGCTGAATGAAGCAGGTAGGCTGCACAAAGA
The DNA here is from genome assembly GCF_041146795.1 of Maylandia zebra. Classification (NCBI taxonomy): domain Eukaryota; kingdom Metazoa; phylum Chordata; class Actinopteri; order Cichliformes; family Cichlidae; genus Maylandia; species Maylandia zebra. The sequence goes on from NC_135179.1 coordinate 6,413,264, forward strand.
AGAGAGGAAAACTGACAGTCGCAGTATGTGCCTATTTTTGCAAGGTCGAGTGTAGTTGGTATATAAAAAAGTAATAATTGCACAGCTTAATAGCAATCTTATAAGTCATAAACTGTGAAGAAATAAACCGTGTAAATCATGTCTTATTTTATCATCATATTTTCATACTTATAGAACAATATAAATATGTTGTTGTCCAACTGAATAAAGTTGTGTCAAGGAATCTTATTAAAGACTTTACTGAAAAATGTAGACATTTCCACTCTCTACATACAGACGCCGAGGCATCTTACAGGAATGGTGGTTATTTTACAGTAGGCAGTGCTTTCATAAGTGCTGATCTCTAATATGCTTCTGAGCAAGTAAAGTATACAGAATAAGTTACCACGGCAATGGACCCCAGTAAGAAGTGAATCATCCTTGTAGTGCAGAAAACCTAAAGTTAACCCCAAAGTTACCAGGATAAGTCCAAATCCTTTCTGTAGTACAGGTCTCTGGTTTTCCACTCAATTCTTTTTGTGGAGTATTAGTTTGAGCTTTTCAGTTTTTGATTTTGTGCATTTCAGTTTTATCTTGTAAATACCTCAGCTACAGTTATGTTTTTATGGCTCAGATTGTGTGTTATCATACTTTTTGATACCTGTTTTGATTTTCAGCCTCTAAAGTTTACCTTTATTTTAATATGCGTGTGAATTGTCTCATCTGTGTATTTTGCTGGGTTCTGACTGTATTTCCTGTTTTGAAAGCTGCTGTCTCCTGTGCCCTGTGCTTTGAGCATTACATCCTTCCCAGTCTCATTCCTTAGCTGTGTCTCCTTTGCCCAGTCAGTGTGTCTGTGTGTATAAATAGCCCTGCATTTTTACTATCAGATTGTTTGTTTAGTCTGCATTGTCTGTCAGTACTACTATGTCGAATTCTTTTGCCCCTGCTATTTTTGGTCTCCTTTGGATTGGACTTTGGATTTTGTTATACTCGAAAACTGGGCATCAGCACTAAATGCTTATGTGGTTTTTTCATGGTTCAAATAAACTCTGTCTTCTTATTTCCACACTTTGGGGCCCCTTGAAGTCTAAAGTTCACACAGCCTTCAAACTGTGACACCTCAATAAGAATTGCCAGCTCTTTCTTCTCCATGACAACATGACCCCAGTACTATGTTCTCTGAGGTCTGAGCTTTGAGATGACACAGAAACACGGGAAAAGTGCATTTGAATCTCATACAATGCTGTAGTATGTTTGGGGTTAAATAACAAGCTAAACCTTTTAATGAGCTGTTAAGAGTCACCACTCTTTTTATACTGTATACTGTGTTAACTAAAGGCTGCTTAATGTTTTATTTCAGGTTAAATATTTACTCTGGGACCAGTAACAATTTGATAACCCCAGAACGTTGACTCGTTTCTTCATTTTGCTCTTTTATAGTCATTTCAGAGGCAAATATCTTACCTTGTTGAACACTTTATAAATCTGTAACGTGTGCATGTAATGGTGTTATATTGATTGAAATAACCCAAAGTAAACACTGCAGTAAAAACTCCACTCGACTTCAGCCAGATATTAAAACGTTAGCTTGTTTATTGTCCTTCCATAAATTTTTGTAGTGGTCAGGTATTTAAATTATGGACATACATTTAATCTAAAAGTGTTGTATTTAAAAAGTACAACAAACTACGAGTGAAATGCACCTCTTAGTACCTTATGTTTAACACAGTTGCTCTGGACGTTATGAAAGCCCTGAGAGGACTTGTATCTCTGTCAGTAATTCAACTTAATTATAGAGAGAGATCACTTTTTAAAAGTACTGTTTACATGTTAATGCATCAATAATAATGACCCAGCTATCTAATTATAATATAGTTAGAACACTTTGCGCTCTTAGAGAAGCCATCACATTTGAAGAAGTACTCCAGCTTTCATTTTATTAATGAATAGCGCATAGAGTACCAATGATGTGCCATAGCACTTATTTCAGTAAAACTTAGGCTTGTACTATAAAAACGATGGACATTCTTGCATACAAAAACATTGATCTTTTCATACACATTTTATTACACCAGCCATCTTGCTGCTCTTTTTCCTTAATTGTAGATTGTGCTATATTATGAAGATAAGAAGAGAAGAATCTATGGGTTACACTGGCTTGATATTTTTTATATTTATAGAATTTTAATTAAAAATGTTTATCCATCCAGGGATAATAAATGCCATGGTAAATATATAGCTAAGTTAATAAATTCTCAGCTGCCAGTCCAAAAAAAAAAAAAATTAGACTGGCTCAGAATGTATAAATAAAATGGATTTGTACACTCATATTATTGTATAAACAAATGATTTTAGCCACATAATCTTTAAAAAATAGATGAATGTAGTAGAAGGTAGTCGATGTAAGATGATGCAAATCTTACGCCAAGTTAATGTTTATATGTCTATTTATTATTGCATTTGTTTATTTAACAATTTACATCATGACTCTGTATTTATGTCAGTGGCATATTTATTTGATTTAAATAAAGGCACACTACTGTTTTTTCTCCAAAACAAACACACACACACACACACACACAAGCTGAAGTCTCACTGTACCTAGATATTGAATGCCACTGCCGAAAGATCTCAGTGACAAGTCTGTCACATGCTGACGAGCCTTTCTTCTTCTCTTCAGACCTGCTTCAGTGGTTCATGCAGTTATCAGAGAGTTTGCATACATGGCAGGAGGAAAGAAAAGCAGTTCCTACCAAACAGGTGCTCTACAGTATTCATATTCCCCTCTGTTCCCCTTTATTAATAAAATTATAAATCATCAAGTTTGAAATGTCCTTAAACTGTAGGAATCCATTCCCGAAACAGAAACATCTAGATCAGAAGAACTGATATTTCGACACATTGTGTCACTTCATGTAATAATTAACTCATTAATAGTCCTGGACACAAATGTTGTCCTTTGTCCTCTTTCCATCTGACCGGTCTCAAAATCACACACACCCATGTAAACAGAAGGATTTTTTTTTCCAGGTTTGAAAGTGGAAAATACTGCATTTGGAGGCTGGGAGGGTCAGAGGTAGCATGAGTCCCAGATAGAACCAATCATTTTTACACTCTCTTTGGTTAATCTTTCACACTTCAGACACATTTTCATTTGTGCTTTGGTTAGTTTAGGTGCTGAAAACTTCTTGGTTCACTTCTCTGCCACTTTTGAAAAGTTTGTTTTCTTGACTGCATGATGAGACTCTGAGGAGAACTTACATGGTACAGCATCCTTCCTACTGACAAACACTGTAACAAAAAAAAACCTACAGTTTGTGTCCATGCACGCTACAAACTTGTTTTTTTAGTTATTATATCTTTACCTAAAGCTTGCGTATTTCCTTTGTGAATCACACACACCATCTACAGTGCTGAGACCTAAGAATCGGTATGACATATTTATTGGCTAGCATTGTGAAACAGCTGGAGGCGTAAGCTATTTGGTAGCTATCAATCTTAAATTAATAAATTACATTTATGTAGTTCACTTGATGTTGGACTATTACTTCAGAAAATTAGGAAATAAAAGCACCATTAGCATGCTTGATATGCCGGGGAGCTACTTTCACAAAAACACTTTATGATTTCATTATAGCTTTCAGTATTACTGTGGTGCAATTTAGAAATGTTAATGTATAGAAGATTACCTGCATCGCTCAAATGCACCCAATATCGTAAAACTGACTTTCTGATTCTCAGTTAGGTTGTTCTCCCAGATCCAACATGGATGATTGATACAGCAACCACCAATCATACATGTTTTTATTGACCTTGTCCCCAAAAGTTGATTCTGTTCATCTGGACGTAGCGTTTTCAGTGGGAGAAAGATTTCGTCACTCATCCAAGTGACTTCTTCAGTCTCAACTGACTACAGGTTTCCCCAATCTTATAAACAGTACATTACCATAATGAATGAAACTAGCACCACTGAATGCATGCATCAAGAAGTTTATTGACCTTGCTTTGTGCGTTAGTGTGCAGACATGTTAGAACAGGAGGAGGCCGTCCCCAAACTGTTGCCATAAAGTTGAAAGCATGAAATTGTCCAAAGTGTCTCTGCATAATGAAGCATTAAGTTCCTTTCATTGTAACTTAGGGGCCGAGCTCAACTCCTAAAAATAAAATAACCTCACACCATAATCATCCCTCAACCAAACTTTACACTTGACACAGTACGATCAGACAAATACAGTTCTCCTGGCAACCGCCAAACCCAGCGTTGTCCATCAGATTACCAGACAGAGAAGTGTGATTTGTCACTTCAGAGAACACGTCTCCACTGCTCTAGAGTCCAGTGGCAGTGTGCTGTACACCACTGCATTAAACTGATGCTTGGATGCAGCTGTTCAAGAAACTCACTGAATGAAGCTCTCAATGCACTGTTTTTGAGCTAATCTGAAGGGCCTGTGAAGTTTGGAGGTCGGTAGTGAGTGACTTGACCTCTGTGTACAATTGCCTCAGCATCTGCTGACCCCCCTCTGTGATTTTACTTGGCTGAATTGCTGTCATTCCCAGTTGTTTCCGCTTTGTTTTAATACCACTAACAGTTGACTGTGGAGTATTTAGTAGCGAGGAAATTTCACAAATGAAGCTCACGCATAAGTACAGTATAGAAGATCTGTAATCGCCTGCTTTCCAAGAATCTTAAAGACTTTAATGACTGCTGTGAACTGTAAAAACAAACAAACAAGAGTTCCTCAGTGTATAGTTCTGAAATCAGTTAATGTTAATGCAACTTTCAGTAATTTTCACCCTAACATTCTCAAGTAAGGATCTGCCGTTACTCCACTGTGGTTGTATTTTCATTGAATTTTTACTGAAGTCCAACTTGTGCTGATTCTCTCTGTTTGTGTGTATGTGTTAGTGTGTCTGCAGTATATTTCTGAATTTAGCTCTCACAAGCACAGGCATCCCATAACACAAACAGAGGATGATTTATTGTAGCAGACAGCCAGTGTTTTCATTGTCAGGAGGTTGGTAATGGGAGCCAATTGAAGAGTGAAGGAAACATTGTGTTGCTTTGAGTGTAGGAACTATAGTGAGGAGCGCTTTGGGAATGTACTGTTCTTTTCTGTCACCCTTCTCAAACCGCTCGGCTTCCTCTGCAGAGCTCGGCACACCTCCACAGGATCTGGACTCGTACCTCCCATACAACTGGCTCACAGCCTCACATGCTCAATGTTAACTGTGTTATGCAAAATGAAGGACATGAATTTAATTTTTTTTTCTTTAATCTGATTGTCAGTAGGATGTCGGTCCTTTACCCACCTACCAGTCCACCCATGCAAAGTACAAAATAATACAACTCTATGTTATTTTCAGCAAAAACACATAATAATCCAATAATTTTTGCCCCAAGAGATGTTAAATTTCTGCTTTTCTGACTGAAGACTTGGTAAGAGTTGATAAATCTTTCAAGAAATGTACTTTGAAGTTTTTCAAGTATTGAGAATTTTTTTTTTTAATTCATGAATATGTATATGTATGCATAAAAATAGTTAAAGAACTGTTTTCTGTGATTTCTCTATATCCAGCACCTACTTTTTATCAAACACTGCTTTCCTCTCACCTTGACCGCCTTGGGAAGAATTCCTTCAGCCATAAGCAGAGACTCCCACAAATTACCTTCTGCTGGGCTGCAAGGTAAAGAAGTGGCACTCATGCATGAACACACTGTACGACAACTCAATGAATAAAATGAATAAAACGGATGCAGTGATGACTCAGGTGAGGTGGCTGTTCTGCCTGAGAAGTTGTAAAAATTTTTGGACTGCAAGAAGACTTATTGAAACAGCTTAACATTTAGATTTTTTTATACAACCTATAAATCTGGCAATACAGAGTAATTACATTTGTATACAAAATAAACGTGCTGAACACCTTTAAAAACAACAACACATTCAAATGGAAACATTTTTCTTGTATTCCTTTTTTAAAGGAATCCTTTTGAGTTTTTGACTCAAATACTGAATGTTAGAACAGCTTTTTGTGTGTTCATCCACCTATTCAGCAGTCTAATGACTCACATCACAGTAAAAACATGACAGCAACATCCTTGAGACTTAAAAAAAGCCCATAGCTGCTGGAGGTTCTGGATCATCACTCTGTATGCTCTTTTGTTGCCATGTCATTGCAAATTGCTTTTAGTGTCTAAACAACTTTTGCTTTGGCTTGTAAAAATGAGTTTCAATTAAAAACAAATGAACACACAAGTATTTCTAAATTACATGACATTAATATTAAAAACATAAAATCTTAATTCATCTCAGATTACCTGTGCACCTATAATATACCTTGCCTTTTAAAAAGTGCCTTTTCATCAAACTAAACTTCATTGTCAGTAAAGAGTGTTTACTACTGTTAGTTCCTTTTAAGTTAGCCAAACATATTACACATATTAAATGGACAGGTTTTCATCACTTGAAATGTAAAAGATGCTTCTGTGTGGTTTATTGTTTTAATCCAGCCTCTCATCTTTTCCTAAACCTAAGAAGTTTGGGAATCTAAACCTAACTTAGAACCTTAAAAGTCATAAATAATCAGAATAAGTCAAAAAGAAATTTTGAAGGCTGTTGATGAAAGACTCCTTATCAAAGTCATTTGAGTCATTTCAAGCTTTGGCCTATTATCGCAAGTTTGAAATATGTCTCAAGGGGGCTTTACGATCTAGAGTTTATGATATTCAGTACAACTCGCATATATCTATCATAGAAGACTCTCCCAAACTAATTTTAACATCTCTTTTTCTCTGTTACAAAACCATTATTTCAACAGCATACCCATCTCCATGAGTAACTATATGTGAGTCACTCTCACCTCTGCACACTATCTCATCCAAACCTCCCCATTAGGCCTGTAGGATTAGCATTTGCTGCACAGCTGTTGTTTTGTTGTATCGCACATTATAGACTGAATGATATTCGTGTTATTGTGTCCACCCCCCTGCAGCAGTGCTCCCCTGCTGTTCTTTGCTATTGAGGTAGTAATTGCACAATATCACTTTGCTTTACATTGTGTGCACAACCTTATATTACCCCAGCATATGCTCACTGTGCCCTTTTAAGGCCTCAGGAAGTGTGTATAATGCTCTGTAACTTACCAGAGAAGTTTATGGTTCTCTATCATATCGAGACTATCTCTCCACTCCGTTACATATTCCATATACGGGGTAACTCTACTTCTTTAAAACACTCTGGCTTGCCCGGCCACGCCCCACTGCTTATCTATAAAACAGCTGTGCAGACGTGAAACTGGTGATCATTTGATCTCCACTTGAGTATGTGTGTGTGATTGACTGTCTGGTACCTATGTGTGGTACTGCATGACGGTGTGTGTATGGCAGTGGTGTCCGCTTGTGGGAGCCTGTCTCCACAGCCTCCGCGCTGCCTATCCCCTAGCTCCTCTCTCACTTATAAGGCAATAAGAAGCTCCAATGCTCGAGTGGCTAACAGTTGACCCTTTTTTTTGAGCTGGAGTATGGCGGCCTCTTCATCCCAAAATTGTGTGGAGTGTGGCATTACCATGCCATTTCACTAGCTGGGACCACATCCTCGGAAACGATGAGCGAGAGGGAGGAATGAGGAAGTACGAGTTGGTGCTGCGGTTTGGGGAAGGCCTTGAAGGGGACTGGCAACGGCTCCCGGGCCAGGCAGGTCCCCAAAGAAGGCATCCCCCAGTTATGTGAATGTATAACTGGTAGGCTTGTGATGACCATCGGCCGAGGAGCTTGGTTATGTCGTCGGGGATTCCTTGCGGGAGGCAGGAGTTGTGGCACTGATGCAGAAGGAATGGCCAGAGAAGAGATTGGGACGAATGCGAGAAATGTGTGCAGGGTGGCCGGATTCGGTGAGCAGTTTGGCGAAGAAGTTGATGCCGCTGAGGTATGTCTTTATCGTGGGAATTTGATACATGGAAACCGGAAGGTGTAAGGTTTGATGCTGGAACGATTCCGATGTCGAATGACGGGAAGGAAAGATTGAAGTTACTATGGAACGAACGGAACGCGTTCCCAGCGGTCCAGTAGGTGGACGATGTGCTTGCTGCAAGACTATTTATTATCGCTACTTGGAGATGCTGCTGGGTTCCGCGATGCGGGGCGGGAATGGCCGGCACCGCAAAAGGAGCAAGAGTGGAGATAGCGACAATGAGACATAGAACAGCTACAGTTGTTAAAGTTATTGCAGATGGAGCAGCCTCCTAGGTGCATGGTGGGCCTGTCCCACTTGTCCGAACCTTGTGGCAAAGGCATTGAGGGAGTGGAAGTCGTGGGATCGGGAATTTCTGGTACTGGAGCCGGGGGTGAGCGGGTAAGAATGGAAAGATGGCGTGAGAGCTGAGAGTCGTTTTGGGCTGGGATGATGCAGGCGGAAGCAGGATGCGATGGAGCACCGCATGACTTGCAGGAGAGAGAAGAACGAGCGGCAAAGACGCAACAGTAGAGTTCCTGATCGAGACTGCCCCAGAAGGCATCTTGATTAAACTGCAAGAAGCTGCCTGAGAAGCAAACTGGATGTGGTACTGATAGAAGCCAGTGCCGCCGAATCGTAATGCGAGATAGAGTACGATCGACAGGTAGGAGTTGAACTCTTGTCTTCGGGATGGAAACGAGGAGAAGAGAACGTCTCTGTCCAACAAGAAAGCAAAAGCAAACTCAAGTGCAGTGAGCTCTTTCACCCTAGAAGGGGCCATACCGTGAATGATGACGACGCCGTCATGGCTATCAATCAGCTTGGGAAGAGCAGGCTGCGTGAGAGGAGGAATGAGCTCGGCTAAATCTGTGTATTTACCGCCAATGATTTGTTGGCGAAGGTTAGCGGACACGGGAGAAGGAATTGGGGCCGTTGGGTTGGGAGGAGGGATTGCCGAGGCCAGCGAAAACTGGGTGGTGTTAGCTTGAAGAAGTAGGGCCTGGGCTAAAAGGCTCGACCAGGGGTTGCTCCCAGTGTCTAAGAGCTTGCAGGCCAGGGTAGCGCTGTACGTCACACGTACCCAGCCGTTTTGGATGATGGACCAGCTGTTGTTTCATGGTCCTCAGCTACCACCTTTACGTGGTTTTACTGCTTGAACGTGGCAGTCAGCCCTTCTTTTGGGGAGCGGATGTTGGGTGCCCATCAGCGGTAGGCATTGTTTCGTGGTCAGCCTAAAGACTTGTGAACTGACCATCAGCGGCCGCTCAGTTGCGGTCCTTGCATCTTGTGGGACTCGCTCAGGCCAGTCTTGCATCTGGCAGACTGATGTCTCTGCCCTTCGGCTCAGCCTTTGCATCTGGCGAGGCCTTGATCGGGGTGGCATGTATATATATGTATATTTGTAAAGAGTTCATTGGTACACTTGGGATTTCGGTTGTACTGTCTCCTCGCGGGGTGTCTTAAAGAGTTACCCCATACATATGGAATATGTAATGGAGTGGAGGTGAGGGATAGTCTCAATATAATACAGAACATACAGTCACATTGTAACCTTGGTTTTCTGAATGAGAGACTGTTCGGATTAAACTATAACCGGTTTCACGTCTGCACAGCTGTTTCATACGTAAGCTGTGGGGCATGGCCAGTGTTGGTCAAGTTACTTGAGGAAAGTAATCAGTAACTAATTACTGATTACTTCCCCAAAAAAGTAATCCCATTACTTTACTGATTACTTATTTTCAAAAGTAATTAATTACTTAGTTACTTTTTAAAAACACGATTTAAAACCTGAAGAGGTGATAAAGCACAGATCTTTCAGCCCAATTCTACTTTTTCTGCATAATCCATCATACAAAATGTAATCAAATGGAAAAGTCTCTTTTTTTTTAACTTGTTTTATCAGTTTTAATCTTAACTTTATGCATCAAGCAAAAATTTTATTATATGCAACATTCTCTGACTTGAATAAATTAGTTTAACATTTAAACCTATTTTCTGCACATTCCAGCACATAAAATAAAATATTTTTTGTGTTTACACTCACTCTTTCAAATAGATGCAAGTAAAACACAGCAGAAAATAAATAAAGTCAAAGACTCAGCGGTCCTGTTGCTCTATTTTCACCTGTAAAGCAGGACTGGGTAGGCGGAGGTTTACCCTGGTGCAGGTGTGCTGCGGTCAGTTGAAGAATCCGCGAGTTTCTCTGTGAATTTCTCATTACGTCGTTGCGCACTCGGTGCTTGCTTGGAAGTTTAGGGGGTTTTTTCGTTGTAAAAAGTTTTCTTCCCACGCACAACGGACGCTAATGTTTTTGTCACTTTTTATGGAATCAAACTCAAAATAAGGTCAGTACTTCCACACTTTAAATGCTGCACGCTCATACTCTCTCCCACAATCGATATATGATCCACTGTTGATCTGCACACAGCTGTTGTCACCAACGGCGCACTCGCTTACGCCACTGTCATGAGACATTCTGGCAAAAAAAAATCACGGTTTTAGTAACGCAGTAACGCAGCGTTCCTACGGGAACGTAACGGTAATCTAATTACCGATTTTGCAATAGTAATCCCTTACTTTACTCGTTACTTGAAAAAAGTAATCAGATTACTGCCCATCTCTGGTGGCCAGGCTAGTCAGAGTGTCTTAAAGAAGTATCCACACACCACGACCGGGGCGGGGGGGTTTATACCCCATACATATGGAATATGTAACGGAGTGAAGATATAGTCTCTCACTCAGAGAACGAAGGTAACGATGTAACTTTACGATCTGTATGTTGTCATCAGTGAGATTTAAATCAGAACAGAGTGATAAAAGAAAAAAAGATATATAATTTCTCTGAAGTATTTATTCATATTACTATCAGTTACACTTTTTGTTCCTCATTGTTTCCAGTTTCTCATGTTATTTAGCTCTTAAAATGTCCGCAACACAAATTCCTGTAATTGTGCAGTGAATTAAGACTCAAGGCGAAAAATTAACTCTTAACAAATCTGATGACTTCTCTTCCTCAGCCCCATCTGTTTTGCCTCCTCTCTCATTCTGTAACTCCTCCTCTTCTAGTCTATTTTCTCTGCAATCGCATTCTGTTGTTTTGTAACTGCTTGAACCCTGACCGACATTGTCACAGTGTTGTCATGACGACAGTACAGAGAAGTTTAAGTATTGCTAATTGTTGTGCAGATATATTTTTAAAGCTGTCACATATCGGCTGGCTCTGTGGCAGGCCCTCCATGTCTTTAACCCATACTAATGTATTTCTGCTCAGAAATGACAAAGGGTTCGAGTATAAGCCAGAAGAAATCAATCTCTAATGAGCTATGAAATTCTTTTATTCCTTCTTTAGTATCTATTCCTTATTTAGTATTTAGTAAGACGGTTTAATCAACTTGACCTTATGTGTTTGGTTAATATGCAAACTGCTTATATGTAATGTAAAAGATAATTACCAAAGGTTCTGACAGATTTTGTGCTCCATGATATTAAAGTGTAGACACACACACACACACACACACACACACACACACACACACACACACACACACACACACACACACACACACGTTAACTAAAAGTTAGAAGCTTAATAAAATGCATGTATTTTTTTCTTCTAGTTCTTTTCCTCCTAATATAATAATTTTTATGTTAAAAAAAGAGATTAGTTTAAAAAAAGGAAAGAAGAATTTTTTTTTAAAATCACGAATCCCATGCAGTTAGTTTGACATGCTATTTTGTGAATTTCCATCAGAGTATTGTTTTCAACAACTGGGCGAACTTCTCCTCAGTGGTCTGGACATGCACTGATCAAAAGAACCTTTTGACAGGAGAAGTATTGCGCACACACACACACACACGCACACGCACACACACACACACACACAGTAGTGGTGTAATGAATTTAATGGATGAGTGAATTTATTGTGTTGAAATTGTGTTTGTGTTGAAAAACAAATTCTTTTTTCCTTCTGATTATTGTTTTTTCTGTCTCATGCTTTGCTCCCCCTGTCATGTGTCTTTCTGTTTGCCAGCATGAGTTCATTTATTGCCCCTTTTTTAGTTTATTTCCTGTTATATTTTGAAGGTTAGTTCCTAATGTGGCTTTTTGAGTCATTTTTTCCTTTTTTCCTGCCCTCATTATTGCCTTGATTGAGTTCACCTGTGGCCAATTACCCCTCTCTGCAGTGTGTATTTAGTCTTCTTTTTCTTCCTTTGTCAGAGTCGTTTAAGCTCCCTCAGCTTTCTTCTGTTTTGTTCCACATTTTCGCTTAGTGTGCTTGCCTTCTTGAATTTAGCTTTATTTGCTGTTTAGACATTCCACTGTCTAATGTAATAGATGTGAAAATTGTTCTTTTGTTTTGGTTTCCTTTGGACTGGGTTTGCAATAGGAATGAAAATACTGCAGTGATACCAGAAAACCAGTGACTGGTTTTAAGACTGCCACTACTTTCTAAAATAGATCTTTTTTTTTTTAATCATTAACCATTTGCTTGATTGACTAGTACCAAAACACTGTAAATAATCATATACATTTTTGCAAGTGAGACAGTTTAAAGTTGTTATGTTGCAAACAGAATCCTGCAAATAAAAATTTTTTTTGGTATGAGTCTTGAGTCATGGTGGGCACAATGTTTTCAGCCATGAAAACACAGGCAAAAGATGCGGATTATGTCCCAGCCACATGGGGAGAAAGGAAAGGATCATTTCATCATTGATGTAAGCCTTTTCTTTAATTCAAGAGTACATTTTGTGTTGCTGTAAAGCATAGGTGTACATATAGATTGAAAATAGCTTTGGTAATATGTGTATGTAATGTTATGCTAATTAGCAGGAACAACACTTCAGTTGTTCCTGCTAATTAGCCATATGGAGATGTGGTTGTTAATGCCTGGTTAATGCTCACCGGTCTGGTGAAAGTTGTTTGGTGTTAAATTGTTAACCTACAGGTAACAAATGAATTAACACCTTCAGGTAACGAGTAAAAATTTGAACCTTAAGTGTTTTCTGTGCCACTTTGTTGGGTTTTTGGAAGCAAAAATTATTATTTTTGGTAGGAGAGTGAAGAAAGGTATCAGCAAACACAAGCTGCACCCATAACTGTACAGATGCGATGCACTCCAATGCAACTAACTAATTAGTGTGGATGTGAGTAAATTATTAGAATTTCAACATCAAAACTGAAGCACAGGCCACTTCGATGGTGTGTATTATTAGTCAGGTCATTTCATTACGATACTCTAGGCATCTCTCACTATGACATGCTAGGAGATGACATCTAGAATGATAAATGAAACCTCATCATTCTAGATGTCTCTTGGGAAAACATCTTTCCACAAGTACAAGTAAATTAAACATTTTCCAGATATCTTCTGTGGAAAAAAAAAAAAAAAGGTCTTTCCACAGACTAAACAGATAACACACTGATCTTGTGAAAAATAAAACAAGCTATTTCACAGAAATCACACAAATGAAATTATGTAGAATAGAATAAACAAAGAAAAAAAATATTGCATATTTAAGATTCCATCAGAGTACCCACTCTTTGATTACCACTTTCACTACTGACAATATCTTATGGCTAAGTTTCATAAGGGTAAAAAAAAAAAAAAAGCATAACAACGTCATGTTAAGGAAAAAAAAATTAGGGATTCGATTGATTTTATTTTATTTTTGCAAATATATCTGTAGAATCCAAATATTCAGTCAGAGGCTGAGCACGCAGGACCCTTAACATCTGGGTAGCATGTTTCAGGCACATTATGCTTGGCTGGGTGGGAGACAACCTGTCTCCAAACTCTTGCGGAACAACTCTGACTGACTGCAGCACAACTCAAAATAAAATAAATAAATAAACTCATGTAGTCGGAAATGGACGTAATATCTAATTTTGCAGTTAAATAGCTGTACTACCACTTCATTTTCAAATATATTAGGTTCTGTTAATTTCTCTTTAATGTGATTTTTTTTCTATACATAGATACAAGAGCTTTGTTTTTCTGAAAATAACTTACTACAAATACAAAAACAAAACTAGAAACAAGAAAACACAAGAAACTAAACCAGGAACTGAGAATTAGGAATTAACTCGGAACACGGAGGGAAGAAACACATCACCGTGAGGGTACAATGCAACTAACGGAGAGAAACACAGGACTAAAATATACAAGCAGGACAATGAGAGGATGGGGAACAGGTGGTAACACAGCTGGGACAAATCACACCTAACGAAACAAGGAAGCAAACTGCACACAGGACAGTGTGTCTGCTATCAGGAAACTATCAGGAAACACATGACAGGCACAGACTTGACACTGAACAGAGCAAACACGGAGCACAGGGACAGGAGTGACAATCTGCGACATGAGACGCGACTGACAAGGGAACAGGAAAATAAACATGAAGACAGAACTCAACCTACACTAAATATGAGGTACACAGGAACAAAACCCGAGAACTAGAAATCACAAAACAAAGAAGAGCTAGAGAGCTAGACATACAGAACCATTAACCAAAGAGAGTAGTAGTGATAAATCATGATGAAATCAAAGATTCTTAATAACACAAAACACTGAATCACCGACCCAGGACTGTGACATTTTTTGCTTGATGAACCAAAATTGCTGTGATGCATGCAAGGTTGCAGACCTGTTAGACTTGTAGTCAAGACTGCCTAAACCAAGACCAAGACAATACCAAGACCAGAGGGTATCGAGACCAAGACCAAGACCAAGACCGAGACCGAGACAAAAAAAGTCTTTAAACTGCAGCCAGATGCTGCTTCGTTTACGGGTGTCAGGCATATTTATGTGTTTTTGCGATGCACTCGCACAGCCCTCCTCACCGCTGTCTACTGTCTCACTCACTTACTGAGAGGAGAGATGCACGCTCCACTTGACTGTCGCGTCTCTCACCCTCTCTGTTTTTCACATAATGATATTATCCTATATCCTTGCATGTGATTGGCCACAATATGGAAGGATTGGAGCATAGCTGAAGCACTGTGAGAGAGCTGAGCAGCGAAAGGAAATTAAGTGAGGAGCCGGCTCCCGCTCAATGGGAGTCGACTCTTCTGATTCACTACAAAGCACTCTGTAAGCACAGCTCTTAGAGCTGATGCTTTTGCACATGACACATTATCGAACGCTACGTTGTGTGTCATGGATACTGTTGTCTCCAAATCTCCCGACGACTATGTCGATCTGAGATGGCAAGACCGAGACAGCAAGACCAAGACAAGACCAAGAGATCCGAGACCAAGACAAGACCAAGACTGGGTGGCTGTAGCTCAGGTGGCAGAGCAGGTCAGCCACTAATCAGAAGGTCGGTGGTTCGATCCCAGGCTGCATCCTGGCTGCATGCCAAATATCCTTGGGCAAGATACTAACCCCGTGTTTGCCTACTGGTGGTGGTCAGAGGGCCCGGTGGCGCCTTTGTCCGGCAGCCTCGCCTCTGTCAGCGCGCCCCAGGGCAGCTGTGGCTACAATGTAGCTTGCTATCGCCAGTGTGTGAATGTGTGTGTGAATGGGTGAATGACTGAATGTAGTGTAAAGCGCTTTGGGGTCCTATGGACTAGAAAAGCGCTATACAAATGCAGGCCATTTACCATTTACAAGACCAAGACCACGTAAAAGTGGTCTTGAGACCTAGACCGGTCTCAAGACATCCAACTCTGAAACCTGTTTCCCCATCTTCAAGGTAACCATTTGATGGTGTTTGAGACCATCGGTTTTGTGGATTAAATAGCAAAGCATCACTCAGATATATAGAAAAAAATCTGCCATTACTTGAAGAAATTAAGTTTAATAAAAACACTGAAAGATTTCTTCATACGCAGAGGTAAAAAACCACATAACGTTGAGATGAAACTGACCTTTGTGAGGATCCCAAAGGAAGACCAAGAGTTTTCTTTGTTGCCAAAAATAAGCTCATTAGAGGGACCTGCCTCAGGAGGTAACAATTAATAGCACCTCAGATTAGAATCCACATCAGTGCTTTGTAGAGTTCAAGTAGCAGCAGCATCTCAATATAAACTGCTGGAGGAAAATGTTTGAATCCAGAGATTGCCATGGCTGTGACTTGGACCAGTGTAGAGCCTATGTGCAACCTTGAAGACCATCGTGTAGATGTTTACTTTCACCAGGGAACAATGTCAAAAACATGGTTGCTCATGCTTTAGATTACTTCCTGCTATCCTAGCTCCTAATGGACCAACAAATCTTCCCAGTTTGCATGAATCATAAAACATTGAATATGAAAGCCAATCCTATTTGTGTATTAATCACATGAAAATAAATTAAAGATGCAAAACCGTGTGCCACAATCAGGGGTTTATGTTTTGGGGTTTTTTTTTAACACAACACAGGAATGACTGCAAATGTCCATAAGTTGCGGAACTTCAGCAGCCAGCTAACCCTACAAAAGCAGAGCGAGCATAAAGGGAGTAATATTTTTTTAAGTGGCAGGCAGTTTCAAATGCAATGTTTCTACCAACTGAACAAACTTCAGCAAACACACAAACTGTCTGTGTTTACAGTTTGTCGCACAGTGTGTGACTAGCTAAACGTCCAGCTGCTGTGTTATACAGGCAGAAGAAAGAAAGAGAGGTAACTTTACTCAGAGATGAAAAAAGATAAGAAAGACAGGAGAGGAGAGGAAGAAGAGAGGTTATATTTAAAGGTAAGGACTGCTCAGCGGTATTTGATAAACTGCAAATTTAAAGCTTACATGAGTGCTCATGTTTTTGAATCAGATATTGAGCCTTTTACATGTGACATAATATTTTTTCATAATGTGAAACATGCCGCAAGACAAGTTAAGTTAGACTATGTTATGTAAGATTGTATGAAAATACTTGGAGTTTAGTGCAAGACAAACAGGTTACATTGCTACATTCCCATCTATTAATGAATACATTATACGTTTTCCACTTTTACTTGAGAAAATATGTTAAATTGGTAATTCAACTTTCACTGGAGTATTTTTTTAATGCTAGTATCTGTACTTTTGTCACCTTTGTTAACTTTAAAGTAAATTTAAAAGGATATGGGGAGCTGTGGTGGTTTGTGCAGGGCTTTGCTCTTACACTGTTGGAGATTTATCCAGAATTCAAGGTTATCATCTGATCTGCACTTAATCAAGACTTTTTTCTTCTTTTTGTTGAATGAACAATGGCCCCAAACACACATCAAGGCTATATAGGAGAGGTTTGACCAAGAATCACGCTGATGAAGTGCTGCCTCTGATAATGTGGCCTCTGCAATCACCTCTATGTAAACCCAACTGAGATAGTTTGGGCTGAGTGGGACTGTCATGTACACAAAATGCAGCCAAGAAGTGCTCAGCATGTGGGAACTCCTTCAAGACTTTTGGAAAAGCTCTGGATGTCAACCTCCTGAAGCTGGCTGAGACACTGAAGAGTGTGTAAAGCTGTTATCAAAGCAGATAGATTTTTTTAAGAATCTAACATCTAATTTGTCTTTTCTAAAATGCTACAGACTGTTATTATAATGATGACAGTGTATGTATGTCTGTACCCTGACATCCTCTACACAAATTATCTGGATTATCAACATTTCTATACCTTTTGGGAATCTTAATTCCTTACAAATTATGTATATTATGACTATTCGTTTATCTCAAAATGAACAGTGACATTATTTTTATATTATATAATATATAAAAAAGATATGTTGCTGACGTTACATATACAGTACGTGTATTTCACGTGTACACTGTGGTTCATACAAACTTTTTATTCGATCATTTTTGTTATTGAGGGTCATTGGAATATGTTCTGTAATGCATCTGTAAATAAATGTTCATTAAACAGTGATGATAATAATGATTACTTGGTCTTATACAATGAATAAATGGATTTAAACACATTTTATATGTTAGCAGATTCTCATTAAAAAAATCCTCATACTAGATGAGATGAAGCTAAACACTGTTTAACATTTATGCTTTGGAAACCCTTAAACTGTTTTGAGCCTTTTGAGCTTTGCATATTGCTGCTATTTATATGCATATGATGTGGAAAACAAACATATTATCTATATGCAGTTGACACCATTGCTGCATACTGTATACAGCTGTAAGGAGTGTGGCAGAGGAGACTGATTCATACAGTCAGTTATGTTTCACTGCAGTCATGGCTGACTAACTGCAATCTGCACGTGTCATTAGCAGTTTAAATCAGATGTCATTTCTATGGATGCATGCTTTTCATCTACACAGAAAAATACAAGTTGCCAGCATGAGCATGATGTCATGGAAACTGTCAAATTTTAACTTGTCATTTTTCACAACATCATTTGGGTGGGAAAACAAAATTCCTCCAAAGAAACGGACTGGGGTGTAGATTCCTGCAGTGGTAGTTGCCAGCATAGTACGGAGTATAATGCTGCCACTTGACAAGTTTTGTTTTAAACTACACGACTCACACAAATCTCACTTTTCTTGACAAGAAAAACAAAATGTCCTGCTGCAAAAGCTGAAAGCTAAAAGCAACAAGTTCACTTTGGAAGCCTGTCAAAAACTATTCTGAAAAATGAAAAGTAAATAAAGCAGAAAAGACAAGTCAAGGAAAGATGAGACTTTTTTTTTTCTAACTTTGGCTTCTTTAGTGATATGAAGGTCGGCATACACTAAAATATAGATATCTCAAAGGTAAATACAGCCTAACGCTGATGGACTGACAGTGAATGAGCTTTGATTTTTTCACTTATCAAAACTTGAGCTGGAGCACATATCTTACCATCTCTTCCTGTCAGCTACACTGTAAAACCACAGAAAATGATAAGTTTGTTATGCTGTGAAGTGGAGAAAGTGAATGATAGCAGGCGTTATCCGTTCTTTGCATGTGCTCAAATTTGCAGAGTGAATATCTAACAGAAAAATGAACCAGACCCAGAATGGCAGCAAATCAGATTTCTGCCTCGCATGCACCAAACCAGTCCTCTTTCCATGGCAACCGTATCAGTGGCTGTTTGGCAGCCGCCTGCAGTGTACCAACCAAATGACAAATCAACAGCATTGATTCCATCACACTTCCACTGAGATGCCTTTCATTCCTGCCTTTGTGCGTGTGTGTGTTTTATGTGTGTCTGTCCACCAAGATATGCCTACTGTGAATCAAGATAGAGCCAAGCAACTAAAACCAGAATGCTAAGTGGGCCTGTGGGATGGGGGAAAAAAAATTAGAGTGTGGGTTTTATTTCAGCTTTGACAGGAAGGACACAGTCAGGATCACACGGACTGAAAGCATCTGGGTCCCTCCAGCATGACTGGAACAAAAGATACATCAATACTGTACTTGTAGTGGTGAAAGAAGAATGCTCATAATTTATTTAAATATAACAAACAATGCAACAGTGCAATAATTAGGGCAGGGATAGCTCAGTAGGTAGAGTGGTGGCCCCATGATTGGAAGGTCAGGGGTTCGATTCCCCTGAACAGCTACCCTGAGGTACCCCTGAGCAAGGTACCGTCCCTACACACTGCTCCCCGGGCGCCCAATGGCTGCCCACTGCTTCACTGAGTGAATGGGTTAAATGCAGAGAGGGATTTTCCCCACGGGGACCAATAAAGTACACTTTCTTTCTTTTTTGATTATTGGTTTGACTGTTTTGATAAGCACTGGCTGAGTAAAAAATGCAAACATATATGGGTTCATTCCAGCTTTTTGAAATTCGGGGATTTTGAGAATTTGTAATTCTGCAGTAACAAAAGTTCTGTGATCAAAACAATCAGTGGAAATTGATTAATGTAAGGGGATAGGAATCTTCCCTATAGACAGGGTGATGAGTTTAGTTAGTCGGGTGGAGCTCAGAGTATAGCGGATTCTGCTACTCTTTGAAAGGAGCCATTTAACTAAGATGGTTTTTGGAACTGCGGTGTCCTACTGGCTGGAGGACTCGTGTTGGAGAGATTTTGTCTCTAAGTTAGCTTGGGAATGCCTCAATGTCCCTCAAAATAGATATAGGCAGTACCCCAGGAGAGGGAGGTGTACTTGTCACTACTTGGATTGCTAATCTTGTTACCCAATTTCCCCTTCAAGGTTTCCTCCTCAAGGAGCACTGGACCACTTTCAGTACAGCTGTCAGTTTTGCCAGTGCATCACTGGATCTTTTCTTCTAAGTCACATCAAAGATCCTTCAACTTGAATTTCATTGTGGGGAAGAGGATAATGCTGAGCTGAGCCAAATCTGAGCCGTAAGGCGGTACATGAGACCAAAAGACAGTTAGTTCATTTCTACGAAATGTTCTCTCTCAGATGACTGAAGGTGTTAACTATACAAATCGATTAGACATTAAAACACTGCGGCCATTTCTAATGATTACCAGACATATGTATGTTTATTATTTGTTATTCATTTACAATAGCAGTTAGCAGTTGAAATATGTTACCACACCACTGGCCACTAATCGATGAAGCACTGACAGTATGTGAACTGTGAACTGATAACAACCATGCTAACCAGCACTACTCTGCAGTACTTCAGTCACTTTAATTTTAAAACTGTGTAATTTTAAAACTATGTATATACTGTATATTCTGTGTATTTATTATCTCACTCTTATTGCCTGTTTATACCCTGTCATTATCTTCTACGTCATGCTGCTCTGTTGTATCTTAATTGTTCCTTGGGGATAAATAAAGGATTCTGATTCTGATTCTGATTAAAAACATCAAGTTTTGGCTTTGTCAGAATACAGTGGAGTATAATCACGCAACTGAACTAAATGTGTCATCAAGTTCTCAACCAGAGTGTGGCTGTTAGCATGTACGAAGCCAAGGCTGCTAGCACTGCTGAGGTTAGCCAAAATCTGCAAACTAATTGGGAGGTATACAGGGTGCAAAATGCTACGCATTTCAGTGACATTTCAAGCATGGTCAGCAGTTTCATATAGGTAAAATACACATGCAGTATTTGTTCTGCATCTGTTCTGTTCTTGCACTGTTTTTACCACTGTTTCACTGTTTCACTGTTGACCCAATGCTGAATTTGAGTGCCCAGTAGGTTTTCTGTCTAAAACTGTAAGATTGCACTTCTGACCTGAACACTGCCAATTTGCTGTTTGGTCAAGAAAATAATATGTAAGTAAGATGGGTTTTTGGATTAAATATTCAAATTATGCACCTGAAAAGTGTTTAATTATATACAGTCACACTCTACCAGAGGAGGTATGACAGCAGCAATAGAAAGTGTTATGACTGTACACAAAGCAATTCAACTGAAATAAATTTGTCATTTGTTACACATTTATTTCAGTTGAGCAGAAGAGAGAATGAAATAGGTGAAATATCTTTGTCATAAAAAAGGCAAAGTTCAAAATGCCACCTTTGCCTAGGTGATCAACGACATAACAGCAAAAAAAGTTACAGCAGTTTAAGTTGACTCAATGATTATAACTGCACCACACAAACAGGCAAAGAAATATATGAAATAACTGAGTTTTTTGATATTCAAACATTAAATCATTAATTAACTGTAAAAAGGAAAAATAATTCCGTCACAGAAAATAACCATCTGTTAAAACTTCAGTGTTAAAATTCAGGCAATTTTGCTGATTTTAGTACGTCAGTGAAAAGCTGACTCATCATAAAACTGTAAGAGTTTCTGACATTAAAAAGAAGAAAAAAGAAAGTTCTCGGGTAAACATCTCAGATTTTCTTGCAGTGTCAGTGTCGACCCGCCTGAAATTGACCACTCAGCTCAAACTTCCAGTAACTTTCAGCCTCTCCTATGGCTGACAATCACAGCAGCAGCTCATTAGTAGAGAAGCTGCCGAAGTGAAACGAGATCCAGACCAGGCTGATGACTGGTAGGTGGGAAAAAGCACTGAGGAGTAAATTGTTAAAACAACAGCTGATGAGATTTAAACTGAAAATCGGAACACAACAGATGCGTTTCACTTGCTGTTCATCAAGTATTGACTTCTCAAAGAGAGTGAAAGTTCACGGTTCTTTAAGGAAACCATAAAATATACTGTGCACGTCATTATCAGTGTTAAACACAGCATCTCCGGGTTAAATGTTTTTAAAAGCTTTAGTTGGTCTCATGGGCTTGTAAAACTCAAGTGTCTTATTTATTGCCAAACCTTCTAACATCGTTAGATAGATTACACATGCACATCTAAAATCAAAAATGAATGAGAAAGATGAACAACTGTTTCACTGTCAGATTTATTGGAAATTATTCATCCCACATGGGATCAATGAAAGGCTGATCTAAACACTGATGTCACATGTGCTCAGTAAAATCAATAGTCATCTCCACCTCCATCTAATCACAAGGCAGTGAGAACCACCCTGTTTTACGAACCTTGTGCACTTCATTTATCAAGCTCACGATGAACCTTTACATAAGATCAGGCCAGATTTTCATCTTGTAACATTATTTATTCACTCAAGTTCAAGTGCATTAGAGTGTAGCGTAAATACTAAATATAAGGCTTTTCAAATTATGAAAGAAAGCCCATAATAAAATGAATGAAGATATCGCTTATCGTAGGTTGATGGTGAGATTTTGTACTAAGACAAAAATGTAAACATGAAAACTGTGAAATGAAACTGACATTCATATTTATAGTTTCCCATATGCATTATAAATACAAATATTTCAGCACTCATGGGAAGGTTGCTTTTGAAATGTGACTCATGCCAACAGCATTATGCTGTAGACAGGATCCAAATGCAAAAAGAAGAAACAAACACAAGGGAAACTGTTGAGGGCTATTAAGAGAATCACGAACACACTAAACAAAAAAGCAGATAACAAGACAAACAGACAAAACGGAGAAAGTCAGAGATAAGAAAATGAAGGAAATACATCAACAAACAAGAGTTAAATAAGAACCAGGACCATGAAAACTCTCTCAGCAGGTCCACCCTTTTCCAGATTCAAGCTCCCACCTCCTAAAATACTCACAATACTAGTATTGAATATGCTATGCACATCCTTTCAGATTTTACTTTTGAAATGCTGACTTTAATTATAGGGGCAGAAATACAACTTCAATGTGTGACATTACTAGAAAAAATGAACAAGTGACTTGATGAACCCTCCAAGTGGTGCGCTATCTTGTTCTGCGTCATGCTGTCAGAAGGTCATATCTGGAGACCTACATCACATTGTGGTTTATATTCATTATCTGTCATAGAGAAGCTGAGGCTGAGATATGCGTGTCCTATTTTGTAGTCTTCATTTTCTAGGTGTGACATCTAGTGTAGATTATTAATATGCTTCAGGTTTAACTGGCAGCCCTTTCACGTATATCGTCCATCCACTGCTATCAGTGCAGATTAATGTGTCATGTTTTCTAGTCTTTTGCGCTGCCTAGTCATTGTAGTCTCAATCCAATCTGTATGATTTTCTTATAATTTTTAAAGCAGGTGAGTAGAAAGCATGCTTACAATAACAACCCAAATCAAGGATTGGCTGTATTAAAAAGTCACTGATAAATTAGCCACAGATAAGTTTGATACAGTAACTGAGGTGAACAGTGTTTAATGAATTATCAGTTATGAACAGATTTGCCAAA
Source organism: Maylandia zebra (assembly GCF_041146795.1). Classification (NCBI taxonomy): domain Eukaryota; kingdom Metazoa; phylum Chordata; class Actinopteri; order Cichliformes; family Cichlidae; genus Maylandia; species Maylandia zebra. Next base: position 6,436,741 of record NC_135179.1, read on the forward strand.
ACTTTAATTGTAACATAAGCATTTAATTAGTGAGTTGATTCTATTGATATTTCCAGATAGTTAAGGCTTGATGATAATTACTGTCTCTTTTTAACACCGGTGATCTTATGTTCGTTTGGCGAAACTCCCTTGTGGGACTGAAACTTAATTTTCTGCCTTTTCCTCTGGGAACATTTAATTCTTCTTTTCAATGGGACACATAAACACGAAAGCCCTAAAGTCCTGCCGTAGCACCGCTCCTAGCAGCTGACTCATAACAATTGCTAATTTTAAATTAAGAAAAGTTAATTATTTTCTCTGTTGAAGGCCTTTATCTCCCGGAGATTCTGTTTTTGTGCAGCGGCGCTGACGGCAACGACATGCAACTCGCTCCAGTGTTGTCTGCACAAATTCTTTCGAGCTTTGCACTCGTCTAACAGCCAAATGCTGCCATGGCAACAGTGAGGGTTCAAATCCCACCTCTTCCTCTCCTCCTCCTCCAATCTTCACCCCTCTCTCTCTCCTCTCGATCCAATCTTCTCTCCCAGTGAAACCATCAAATTATCAATCCACAACCCCCTCAGGGTTCATATCGCTGGCTCATCTCTCTCTTTCTCTCTCTCTCTTGCTCTCTGTCAATATTTACAGAGTTTCTCATAGACTCTCTCAGGTAATAGTGTCTTATTCCCAAAGCCCTGCACGGTGCACACACACACACACACGCACACACAACACACACCACACACACACACACACACACACACACACACAGTGTGAAATGGCCATTCCATCTAAATGAGTGCTATTCAACTAACTGTCCCTGCTGACTGTTACAACTGCCTGCCTCTACATGTGTGTGCCTCCAATCTTCACCCTTGTACATATATGCAAAATATTCATTAAACTAAACGGATCACCAGAGGAAGCCAAAGTTCTGACCATTAAAAATATGGCGGATCTCGAAAAATATCAGTGAGCAACACGATCGGGACGGCAAACAAGGTAACAGACAACCACACACTCACTTATGACACACACAGGAAGGAAGAACTCAGATACATCTGGAAGAATCAGCTGCATCAGTCAGACAGTTGCAGAATATGATCAATTGGAACTGAAAACATTTAACTATATGGATCACAATACACACGACTTGGAATATGAAATAGATCCAGACAACAACTTTTTCTCATCTAACAATAACAATTGCTGCTACTATACAAATAAAGACTACAATCAGAGGATTAAAACTGAGAATAAATTATCAATTATCCACTTTAACTGTAGAAGTCTCTATGCTAATTTTAGTCATATCAAAGAATATCTTAACCAGTTTTCACATCCATTTAGTGTCATTGCCTTATCAGAAACTTGGATCAATATGGAAAAAGGAACAGACTTTGAACTGGAGGGTTATGAATTCACATTTATAACTAGGCGAAACAAAGGAGGAGGAGGAGTGGCCTTGTATGTGGACAAATCCTTGAAATTTAATGTGGTGGAAAAGATGACGATGGTGATTGATAATGTACTAGAATGTATTACAGTTGAAATTTGTAAAGAAAAAAGTAAAAATGTAATCATTAGCTGTATATACAGAGCTCCAGGTAGTAGTATTGAGACATTTAAAGACTGGATAGAAGAAACATTTATTGAAATAGCTCGCAAAAAAGTTTTCATTTGTGGAGACTTCAATATTGATTTGCTAAACCCAAATAAACATAAAACCACTGAGGAATTTATAAACACAATGCACTGTATGAATCTATTCCCTAAAATTACTAGACCTACCAGGATTACATCACATTGTGCAACTCTCATAGACAACATTTTTGCAAATGACATTGAAAATAAGACTGTAAGTGGACTCCTGATTAACGACATAAGTGACCATCTTCCAATTTTTACAATCTATGATAGGAATTACAAGATCAATAAAATGGACAGTAAAAAAGAGTACAGACGAGTAAGAACAGAAGAAAGAATGAATGCATTTAAAAAAGATTTATTGAAGGAAAACTGGGGTGAAGTATATCAGGAACAGGACGTTAATAGTGCTTATAATAAATTCCTTAGAATATTTACATTACTGTACAATACCAACTGTCCAGTAAAGCAATATAGTAGGAAACAGAAATATATGGACTGTCCATGGATAACAAAAGGTCTGCAAAATGCATGTATAAAGAAAAATGCTCTATACAGAGAGTTCTTAAGAACGAGAACTAAAGATGCTGAAATCAGATACAAAAGATATAAAAATAGGTTAACTAATATACTTAGATTTAGTAAAAAGGAATACTATAAGAAGCAATTAGATATAAATAGAAATAATAATAAAAGATTATGGGAAATCCTGAACAGTGTTATAAAATGTGGGACTGGACAAAAGAACTATCCCAAGTATTTCATTTGTAATGACCATGAAGAATACAATATGGATGTTGTGGCAAATAGTCTCAATGAATTCTTTGTAACTGCTGGACCAAATTTAGCAAGAACAATCACTCATCCTGGGAAAGCACAGGAAAAACCCGATACACTGATTGACAGAAATCCATATTCTATGTTTCTCACAGCCGTTGATGAAAATGAAGTTCTTGAAATTGTCAAAAAATGTAAAAATCACAAATCTTTGGATTGTAATGATATTGATATGATAGTGGTTAAAAGAGTCATTGAGGCTATTATAAAACCATTTACATACATCTGTAATTTATCATTTCAAACTGGTCGATTTCCAGACAGAATGAAAATAGCAAAAGTTATACCTCTATACAAATCTGGAAACAAACACCATTTCACAAACTACAGGCCTGTCTCTTTACTACCTCAATTCTCAAAAGTTCTTGAAAAACTGTTTAAAAACAGACTGGAAAAATTTATAGATAAACATAAACTACTCACTGAGAGTCAGTACGGATTCAGATCAAGCAGATCAACATCATCGGCACTATTAGATTCAATAGAATACATCACAAATTCCATAGACAAAAAGCAATATGTGGCTGGGTTATTCATAGACTTGACAAAGGCATTTGACACTATAGATCATGATATATTAATAAGAAAACTGGAACGTTATGGTGTCAGAGGGGTAGTTTTAGATTGGGTCCGGAGTTATTTAAGTGACAGAAAGCAGTTTGTGAAAATAAATGGTGGTTGCTCCTTATGTATGGACATTGCTTGTGGTGTACCCCAAGGGTCAGTTTTGGGTCCAAAACATTAACGACATCTGTAAAGTGTCCAAAGTATTAAAAATGGTTCTCTTTGCTGACGATACAAACATTTTTTGCTCTGGTGATGATCTGCAGAATTTATTGGAGGATATGACTAATGAAATAAGTAAAGTGAAGTTCTGGCTTGATAAAAACAAATTATCATTAAATTTGAATAAATCTAAACTTATGTTATTTGGAAATAGTAGTTTAAATACAAATGCAAAGATTCAAATAAATGGTGTTGATATTGAAAGAGTCAGTGAAAATACATTTCTGGGGGTAATAATAGATGAAAAACTTAACTGGAGAGCTCACGTAAGATATATTCATTCCAAAGTATCACAAAGCATTGCAGTACTAAACAAGGCAAAACAGGTATTCGACAGAACATCACTTCATATTCTCTACTGTTCACTGGTTTCACCATACTTAAGCTATTGTGCAGAGGTCTGGGGCAATAACTATAAAACCACATTACATTCACTTTTTACTCTTCAAAAGAAAGCAATTCGAATCATCCACAATGCAGGTTATAGGGAACATACAAACTCACTATTTTTGCAGTCTGAAATATTGAAAATTGACGATATAGTGAAATTCCAAACAGCACAAATTCTATTCAAAGCAAAAAATAAAGAACTGCCAGGTAATATTCAGAGTATGTTTTTTTTTGAAAGAAGGAAGTTATAATTTAAGGGGTTTTTGTAACTTCAAAACAATGAAGGTACGTACTACAAGAAAAGGCTTTTGTGTTTCTGTTCAAGGAGTGAAACTATGGAACAAACTGAATATGGAATTAAAGCAATGTCCAAACATAAAACTGTTCAAAAAGAGTTATAAAAATATGATCTTCTCGATCTATAAAGAAAAGGAAAATATTTAAATTAAGTGAATGTCTCTATTTAAAAACAAACAAACAAAAAATTCATGATGTGATATTATAGTATATAGTATATCAGAAATCTGTTCACTATTTTTATTACAAATTATATCAGTAAGGAAGCTGACTAAATATTCACTGATAATTTATGGGACAGGGGTGGGATTAAATAAGTGTATACTTCTTCCCACTCCCTTTCAACATGTAAATTAATCAGAATGTTTTTTTGTATGTAATTTGTATAGTATATTTTTTTCTCTCATTTCTTTTCTAAATGTACTTGTATATTGTTCACATGTTGAAATAAATTACCAATCAATCAATACATGCGCTCATTTGGGAGGACATTCTTGTGCATTCTTCCTTGTGAATGTGCGTGTGTGTGTTTTCACTGAAGTGAGCATTTCTCTGTCTGTGTGTGTGTGTGTGTGTGTGTGTGTGTGTGTGTGTGTGTGTGTGTGTGTGTGTGTGTGTGTGTGTGTGTGTGTGTGTGTGTGTGTGTGTGTTATACTGATAGCTTGCTGTCCCTTCAGGTAATCTCATGGTTGAGGAGAGAGATCGAAAGGAGGAAAAGAAATATTCAGTGAGAGAGAAATAAAGACAGACAGAGACATCCCTGCTGCAATAACAGAAGGGCCAGAAAAGACAATAAATATGTATATGTTTATAGATGTATGCATGTGCAGGTGGCAGTCTGATGTATTCTCAGTAATATTCACCTCTCTCTGCTTTTGCTTCCTTTCTTCATGACTCAAGTTTACTGACTTTTTTTTTAAATTGTTGTTGGTTAAGTTTATATGAATAACATGAAATCTTAAATTAACACTTAATTAACAACAATCATCTTAGACCACTAGGTGTTTCCTAGTGGTCATGTTCATGGCCTGAATACCAGTGGACAGATGAGCCACATTCCTGTTCATACTTATTACCATCGGGCCTTACCAAGGTGTCCAACTGACAACTTGTTCAGTTTTCATCACTCTCTACAGCACTTCTGCCAAATGTCAAGTAAAATAAAGCTGTGTTGTACCTTTAGGGATTCAAGAGCTTGTGACTGGCTCAGTACCTTTTGCATGGATTGCTTATTTGTACCCTGGTGGTTTGTACTTTACAGAAACATTCCTGTCCTCATGCCAGAGAGCCCCATGGAGGGCTGGGTGTGGCCCTAGTAACTGCCAGAGGAGACACAGTAGAAAGGGCAGGGCAAGCTTCAGAACAGGGGAGGGACCGCCTCCATGGTGATGGTACCGGCTGTGTTCCCTTAACTCCCTGAGTCACCGCAGAGTTGTCCCTCCCCTCCCCCCATGCACGGCGAGGTAGTCGTCCAGTATCCGCCATCTTCAAAGTCACCAGCTGGTGTGATTTCACCCAGTCTATGGTGGTAATCTTTCCATACACTTTCCTTTGATGACCTCCCACAATAGCTGGTGTTCTCCATCTCCCCCAGTTGCAGCCACCATGCTTCTGTGTCCGTCACTTGTTGGCAAAAGGGCAGTCGGCAGCCCCGAGTTTTATGCTCTGGTATCAGCAGCAATAGTCCTCAGAGAAGCAGCCCATCTGTTCCAGGACTGCCTTCTGAGTTCTAATAAATTCACTCTAGGAAGTAAAAGTACAATAAAACTCTCTCCTGTCCCTGCAGGGACTTACACAAATGGATTGTTTGATTATTCAACTTTTGGTAAGTGTAGGCACCTTTCCAAGGGCCACATGTCAGTGTTTGATATCAGGAGTCAGTCTGTGTTTTTCCAAGTGCAAAAATAAATTTTGAAAAAAAAAAATACTCATAGATTTTATACTTCAACTGAACAAAGCAGTAGTCCAAGGCAGTGGATGAATGTCCACTCAGCTCAGGCTCCAGAGTCAAATGAGGACTGCCACCTTCAGGAGATAGTTGCGATGAAGTTCATCTGCAGGAGAATCGTCTTATTGATGTGTTACAAATATTTAGACTTTCTAAGCAGAATCATTTAATAATTCATTTAAGGAAGACAGCGCACCTCCTTTGGTGTCACACACTGGTGTGCACATAATCCCCAGAACGGCAGCAACACCAAGAACACTGTCAGTATGTCCAGTTCCGCGATTCAAATCAGTGCACCTTTCATTCAAAGTAGCCTCTTCCTTAATAATGTATAACTGCCTCAAGTGGCCATTTAGGGATCTGCAAATTTTGGCAACTCTGCTTTTGTTCTGTTTTTTTTACACCAAAGGTTGCTGCTTATTGTTTAATGCTCAAGCATCAACAGGAGAAAAAGTACATGATGATGAACAATGATGTGATTTCAAGAGTAGCGCTTTCTCATGCAGTATCACATGTAAAACACACAAATGTCCTTCATATGTTCACATACAGGTGCTGAAAAGTCTGGGTTATGCCAGAGATTGGTACAGACTAGAATAGGCCTTTATTGTCATTGTACACAACAATGAAATTATGGGTTTGTTTTTTTTAGAATAGAACAATCTGTTTTAGAATAGTATAGCATCTCTGCAAGTGAAACAGCACACAAATATGTTAATTACTCCCACGCAGGGACGTGCAGAGAGGTTTAAAGGGGCGGGTGCTCAAGCCCCTCTAGCCCCCCCCCTCTGCACGTCCCTGCTCCCACGTATCGACACACTATGTTCGTGAACACGTAAACAAAAACAAAACCTGCAGATTGTTGCAAAAAATGCGCTAAAGTGTGCACACTCGAATGTATGAGACTGAGGCACAGCAGTCACGTATACAGACAGACAGAAGTGGTGGATGGAAGCTTGTGAAAATGATATCTCGAGATGTTAAATATTTAAATCCCCAATAGTTTCACAGCTGGTGCCAGCAGATAGCAAAATCAAACATGCAATATGGCGTGGGCTCACCGACACATACACACATTCACAGAAATAAACTGTAGACTCATCTACGCACGTAATACTTTATACACGAGGAAAAATTACAGAATGTTTGCATCAGCAGATGCTAATAAATATTTATGACTATTAGAAAAACATGGTGACCTATAGAAAGAAAGAGCAGTCAGCACAGAGGGAAATGAGCAGCTGCTGAGAACTTATGATGACAAACCAAACACTTAGAAGAGTTTATTAAGCAGATTTATGAGAAGTGGAAAAAAACCTAAACAGATTGTTAGATATCATTAAGTTCTTTCTCTGTTTCCCTCTTTTCCATTCTCCTGTTCAATTTTTTATTAACTTTTCTATCAAGCTGTATTAATGCAAGTCAAAACTCTCTGGTGCCTGAGCAAATGACTATACAGGCCAGTACCAAATGAGAGCAGACAGCTTGATGGGCAGAAAGTCAGCCATACTGAACATCATCTTGTCTGTGTCTCTTTTAAAAGGTGTCAGATGGCAATTAATGTTCAACTGCCTAAAACTGAAGCAGCTGTCAAAAATGACAAGACGAAGGTATTTTTTCTTTTTAGACCACAGGGAAGATGACAAAACTCTGCTGCCAGCCGCACGACGAGCTCTGTGATGGCCTCGCTGAGAGAGGTCCAAGTTAATTACATAAGAAATCCTTAAATCTCTTTGTTGCAGTGTTGTGACACGGCTGAAGGTTTTTTCGGTTGCAGCGGGGCAGCAGGTAGCTGTGAGTCTGCAGCGGCAGCAGCGTGACCAGTCAAATCCGCATTAATTAAATGAGCTGCCGCTCTGCTGCTGCCTGCCCTGCCAGCAACAAAACAGCTGATGAGCAGAACCTGATCACGGATCAATGCCCAGGCCTCTCTATAAGTGACGCAGGAGCAGGACTGAGACTCTGGACTTAAGCCGTGACTGACTTAATTCCAGTTACACGACTGATCAGTTTGACAGCCCTGCAATGACAAGGGAGTCAAGGGCAAGACCAAAAACACCCACTCCTCTCTCAGATTAAAGAGCACCATGTCTTCTATGGAGTTAAAGCTTTGCTGTACTGACCTCTGTAGACTGAACAGTAGAACGCTGCAGAAACTTTCCCTTGAGAACAGGAACCTTTTAAGGAAACTCAGTTTTTCTACCAGCATCCAATCCAAACCAAACCAATCCTAAACCCTCTGCCTACACCTTCTTTCACTCTGTTTTCAAGGTTGCATGGAGATTTTGCTACATTAAAGATAAATTTTGTGGAGACTAATTACAAAACATAACTGAAACTTTCATCGCCAGGGGCAGAATTTCACCAACTAATATGCTGCTGTTCTTTTAACTTCTGATATTTCTTTTTAGCTACCTGCTTTTTTCCAAGTAGGCTTTACCTTTTGTCAGGCTGCCATGTGAATGAAAATGTGCTCTTAATGACGGGCTTGGTTAAATAAAGGTTACACTGATCTTGTGGTACAGGTTAATATTATACAGCATATCCTTAGTTCAACTTCAGTTATAATCTGCTCAACATAGTGCAAAAATATTTTGGACATAAACACATAGATGTTTCTCTACATTTTGTTGATAGATTTAGTCACAAAAACCAGGAAAAATGAGTATTTGCACTGATTATAATCACTGATTGTGATTGTCTCAAAGTTACTTACCCATCACCCATCAAAATCATTGAATTTAGATGTTCCAATCACTTTGATGGCCACAGGTATATGCTCCTGAGAACCGAGGAAAAAGGAATCTTCCCATTGAATGTTTTTTTTTGTGTGATTTCCTTCTTCTTTGGAGCGAAAAGATGGCACCCAAACACATGAGAGATCAATGGAAAGCCTGGGAGTTAATAGGGTAGCTCAAATAAGTCAAAATATATAGGCCAAAAACACATAGGAAGGCACATTTATGAAGGACATAAATGAATATGCTGGTTCTCAGTAGAATATAAAACCAAGCACCTAGACATGCATACATTTGTGAAAGAACAAGTCAGGAGATCAATGAATTCCATCATGGTGCAATGATAGGATGCCACAACAAGTGCAACAAGTCCAATCGTGAAATTTCCATGCTCTCAAATATTCCACAACCAGCTGTTAGTGGTACTATAACAAATTGGAATCAGTTGGGAATGATAGCAACTAAGCCATGAAGTGGTAGGCCAAAATCCCAGAGCAGGGTCACCTGATGCTGAGGTGCATAGTGCGCAGGAGTCGACACCTTTCTGCAGAATCAATCACAACAGACCTCCAAACTTCATGTGGGCTTCAGATTAGCTCAAGAACAGTGCGTAGATAGTTGCATGGAATGGGTTTCCATGGCAGCTGCATGCAAGCCTTACATCACCCAGCGAAATGCAGAGTGGTGGACTCCAGAGCAATGGAGACGTGTTCTCTGGAGTGACGAATCACACTTCTTCATCTGGCGATCTGATGGACATGTCTGGGTTTGACAGCTGCCAGGAGAACAGAACTTATCTGACTGCATTTAAGATTTATCACATTTAATTGTGATATTATTGCAAACAGATTGCATGTTAGTGCTAACTTGAACCCAGTTCATTTAAAAACTGATACCAGACCAATTCTGTGTTATTGCTGTCTTAGCACATGATAGTCAGTTTGCAAACAGCATTTGGGCTCGGGCCTACTCACCAAAGACAAGGACATTGCAAATGGATTGTACACATTCACTATAATTCTGGTCATGCAGTGGTGTCCAACCAGTTTTTAAGTACTGTTATACAGCTACTCTACACTGTTGCAGGCTTGCTAATTACAGTCAGTAAAAGTGCAAAACTGGTTTTGAGCTCAATATAAAAAACACTCCACGAATAAAAAATTATTTTATGTGAATATTTTAGGAGTGACTCAGTAATAAACTGTCACAATCTGGTTGTAGGGACTCAGGCGCAGAGCGGTTAAACGTGTCCAAAAACAGTTTATTTACAGCACCAGTGCACAATATATACAGTGAAGGGAATCCAAAACTCCAGGGAATCACAGGGTAGCTCTCTCACACTCGCTCACGTTCACACGGCAGGAAGGTCACAGGTCCGGGGAGGAAGGTCTGACGCAGAAGAGAAGAAAAGACACAAACGAGTCACAAATCTCAAATTACTAAGCACAAGTTCACAGGAGCTATGAGAAACACTAATGTCAGTAGTACAATCATCCAGCAACGAGAGGATCTGTGTTCCAGCCTCAAATAGTGCTCCCGGTGATGACAGGTGATTGTTGACAGGTGTGTGGGCCAAGGGCGGGAGCCCACAGTGAGCTCCGCCCAGGCAGAGATGGAGAGAGAGATGGAGAGAGAACCAAAACAGCACATGTAGCGTTGTGGGGCCGGCCGGGCAGATCAGGTCTGCACCATGTGCTTATCATGGCGATGTACCCTGGTAGGAAGTGACAAAGTTTCCCCCAGTAAAGGTGCAATAAGGTGTTTTATGTTTCAGAAACCACTATTTATGAATACATTGCAAAATGCATTATGATGGTTGTCTGCGCTTCTGCTATAATCTATTGTAAATCAGTGCGACCATTACTAACCAACACAGCACATAATGGGAACCGTTATACACCAAAACATGTAGTGGAAGGCATTAGGAAAAACCCACAGCAAACCATTATGCAACAGATTCAAAGGATTATGAAGGTTTGTAATGGTTTATAATGTTTCTGTAACCATGGAAATACCAGACGTTCATCTAATGGTTTCTGATGTTTTCTCTGGCAGGGTAAGTACAATAAAAAGTTAATTACAGTGCTAAAAAATAACTCCTGGAACATTAACGATTGACATTTAACAGTCTAAGAGATGCAGAGGTTGACTTTTTCATTTAATTTGCTACCGAGATGATGCTGGAAATACTGTACATCCCCCCACTTGCCCACATGGGAATGAAATAAAAGCTTTACGGAGACAGTCATGAGGCAGTTTGCCTGCTTTTTTAAGCTCTTACAGATCCAGCAGTAGTTAAGAAATTGATCTTCTATCATCTGCAATCGAAGCTCAAAAACTTGGCTGCCTCTTTTACAGTATTTTATGTAAATTGGGAAAACAATCACTGCGCTACAGCAGAAAAGCGTTTATGTTTCTTCTTCTTTTTTTTGATGAATTCATGAAAATCAGTAAAGCCACGAGGTGTATACTGTAGATGAAAGGATGCTGTTTAAAGATGAAACATTTTACCTCAAGGTTAATGGTAGATGTCAGCTAGCTCTGTCTGGTATTTCTTGACTGACAAGTTAATGATATCCAAGTCTGATGAAAAGATTTTGTCCATTTAACAGTCTAAAAGATATTACTACCAGACTGAGGAAAGTGTGGAAAAAATAGCAAATCCTGTAAAGAAGAGCTAATCTCATTGAAGATGTTGAAACATCTCCCCTTTTTTTGTTTAAACTATTAAACTGCAGGAAAACCTAAAGAGTATAGTCAGAAAAGATGAATTATAAGTCTTCAACATAATATTTGGCTCCTTCCCACAACTGTAGATGGACAAGCAGTGCACCTTAAATAGGCGGTTCGGCGTTAAAGCTAAGCATGACTGTGCCATGATTACTGATTACTTGGATTTAACTTAATTAAGCATACACTGGCAATACTATTGCTGAAGTGTGGAGTTAACTGAGAGTCTATAAGGCATTAACTTTTATTTTGCCTTCTAAATTAATATAGATGAAAAGTGCTTTTGCATGGAAGTCGTCTTTTAAGTACTGCACAGCAGCTATATATATTTGGGTGATTGTTCAGGCGAGCACTATCAACCTATAGCTGCTAAAAAAGTTAGAGGGATATTATTTGTTTTCTAAAACTATTGTAATTAATTTAAAAAGCCTCCTTTTCAGCGATATATCTGCTAATTTGTCGCATATACAAATGAGAAAACATAATATCTGTACACAAATTCAGAATGAATCTGATACAAGCTGTTTGTATAGCAAGTTGTGCTCTCGGTGACTCTTTAAATAAAAATATAAATTAAACATCAGCTGGTTTATATTTGGACATAGGTCACACATTGCTCTAAGCTAGTCAGCTGGCCCACATGAGCATTTGTTATGTGCTATATTAAGCTGTAAAGTCCCTATGTATTTCTGCCCACTGAATAAAGAACTGAAATAAATTCATTTGAACATGCTTCTATTAAACAAGGTCAAATATCTGCATGCCCTGTGTACATGACATTTGGTATTGCTAGCATTTAACGGCAGCCTTTTGCTGTGTTTAGTCTTCAGTGATTCTTAAGGCAGTTACTATCATCCAAATAATTTGTTTTGAACTGATATGAAATAGAAATAAAAATATCCTTTATTGTCCCTGATTGGTGAAATTCATGTTCATATGGATTTGTCTTTTATTTAAACCATACACATCTTTAAAACAAGATATTCTTCAGACATGAAATGTGAAATGGCAACTCGTGGTCCTAACAAAAAAATTTTGGAACACATCTGGAAAATATTCCCATAACTTCACGTATTGAAATAACAGCTTTCAGACTGTCAGACTTTTGAATTGTTTTTTGTGTGTCTGTCTAAAGCAAGTGGGGATATTCTTACATACACAAACTTGCCAGTAAGTTTAAACCAATCCAGTGAATGCAACTCGTCACAAAAATGTCCACGCTGGTCTCCTCAGGTCTAAGTGACGTAAATTTTGTTTTCAAATGAGGAGCGTGAGGGACTTTGCCGTCCTTTCATTTGTTTTCCTGTTTGTTGTGACTTGTTTGTGGAGAATTTACATTAGAGTGCACCAACTACAGGTTCTTCAAGCTGAATCACTAGTTGGCCTTTAGGTCTCAAGCTGTCCTTGTAAATGCCCATAAGATAGTTTAATCAAGGTCTCAGGGACACTTACTAGTTGTTCTATAATTACTTGGCTTTGAGGTAACGTAGTTGTATTCATAAGTTAAGCCTTTTTTCCTCCCGGTAGAGCTGATTTGTGCTAAACTGACAGACAGAAACATGTGCTACCATCAACATATTTGAGTCCCAGTTTGAAAAACAAAACTGTTAGTAGAGCAAGGCTCCGCAAAAGCCTGTCAAATGACTTATTTTGATGCCAGCTAGGTAAGGTAATGTCATCCTGTTTGACCCAATTTCTCTAACATTGTGAATAACTGGCTTCATTAAAAGTTCATGAAATAATTTTATGTATGCAGACAACATACTCGAATATTATACGCTGCAGAAAACTTGTGAATTTTTCCCTGTAAGTTTAGTGTAATTAGGTTGTACCTCTAAAATATCAGTGTTAATACGAGTTTCATTTCTGTGTGTTAAAATCTGAGTTAAGCTTCCAAAAGAGAGTGTGTATTTTGACCTCCACACCTCCCCTTCAGCTCTCATGAGTCTCCCTGGGGAGGCTTTTTGCTTTTGTCCTCCTCAACGTCTATTACAGACCACATTCTGTAATTTCCAGATGGTTAAAATGCCATCCGGAACAACGAGTTAAATTACCGAGGAGAACAGTGAATATTTCATCCTCCTCCCCTCGCCCTGTAATGTTAATCCTGTTTGAATGGGGCTTCTGAGATAGTTCTGGTTCATTCCTCCCATCAGGAGGTGAGTGAGGTGACTAACGCTCCAAACTAAAGTTGGGGTAGTTGCTTACATCACCCACATTCAGGCGCCATGACACATTATGGCAACATCTAAACTACTGCAGAGAAATTTTTGACACACACTTTAACTTATTCACATGTTCACATACAGTATGAACACACAGCTAATGCACACAATATACCCTGCCCCATGCATCCTCCTGACACACACACGCACACACAACCGCGCGCACAACTCATTCTCTATTCCAGTAGCTTGCCGTCTGGAACTTATCGATGGTCAATCGATATTTCCTGATCGATTGACCCTATCACCATGGCAACCACCATTTAGCCCACTATCTTGGGCCATTCATTATAAAAGCCATTAAGCCCAGTGTGTGTATGTGTGAGAGTTATTGCTACCATTAGAGAAGAAAGTGGCTCCTGCTGTCTGTAAGCTATGCTTAGAGAATCCCAACACTGAATTCAGAAGCAGCTGCTACCCACTTACCACTCCACAGATACATGTTTTATTGTTCACATAAAAATTAAAGATCTGTTCTATCTTTGGACTTATGTGGTACTCGATTAAAGAGGAGTGAAGAAATTCAGACCAGTCGACTAATCTAAAAGTAAGAAACAGTCAAAATTGACCTCAAACTAATAGAGATTGAACTCTGAAGATTAGCTCTAAACTTTTAAATTCATTTTAATCACATTCAATGACCATAACATATTTTAACCCCTGTTGGTTATGTCAAAAGGCCTGTTGGCAATGTGGTTACACTTTTCTCTGGTTGGCTGGTTATATATGTCAGTTTGTGGCACAACTTACTTATTGTCTAAGTCAAAAATACTATAGAATAGATTAAAAAAAATACTATAGAAGGATGCTGGTTCGCAACTTGAGATAGAGGAGCCACTAGTGGCTCGTGGCTGCGTAACGATTGAGAACTAACAGTTAGCAGCTTTGTCCATTAATACAAAATGAATCATTAGTTTAACCAACTAGCAAGGGCAGCAACAAAAAGTATCAAACAAATGGCCCGTGTTTCTTCTTTGGACAGCCCGACCTTCATCCATTTTCCTTTTAGCTCCAGCCTCATATCTGGCTCCAGGCTGAGGTCTCAGTAGCACTATCCCGTGCAGGATAAAGTGATTTCTTGTTTTCTTCCTCAATAGGATTATCTGAATTGCTGATTGTCTGGTCTATCACTCAGGACCATATTGCCTTGGGAGATCCTACCACTAACTAATCTCCAGAGAATAGTCAGGGAAGAATTGCTGCCCCAAGTGGAGGAGAACTGTCTTGATCACAAGTTTGGAGAGTTGGGCCACTCACTGTCTCAACTGTGGGGGCTTTCACAATCAGTTTCACAGCATCTGCCAGCAACCACCTACAAACATCGATGTAGCCGAACAAGCTTGGGTACATAGGAAAGATTCACAGAATTGTGGTGATGTGGACTGCTAACATCACGGATGCATGAAGAACTCCAGAGATGATGGCACATTGTTTCCAAAGCGAGTCCCAGTGAGTGAAGTTTCTCAGACATCCTCTGGCTTTTGCATTCTTGGACCTGCTGTACAAAAGCACTAGCTCTTCTCCTGCCAAGCTTGTGGAGAATGGGACATTAAAAATTTACTCTGGGGCAAGCCAGTGAACTTCTTGCCAATTTCCTGTAAGAAGACAAGGCAGAAAAATAATTTACTACTATTGCTCTCATACGCTTTTCATATTTTATTGGATCTATCAAGTTCTCATTATACAAAGAGTAACTTGGAGGTATCTGTACAATACAAACATTTATAATTTTACAGCCAGACTTTTATGGTGGTAGTACAAGAACAAAAAACTCTTGTAGGGCCAGCTTGTGCCCTTTCCCAGGGAATGAGATATTACTATTTTATCAAGGAGATATATATATAAAATGTTCTGATGATGCCATGATACAGACCGTGCAACACTGGTTCCTAAAAGGATTACTAACTGTGGTCTCCTGGCCGAAAATCTGGCTTGTCATTGAAAACACCACCAGCACTCCTCCTTCAGTGTGCCGCTATTTCAGACATGAGTTTTTGCCCTTACAGCGCAATATCGATATGGCTGGTGCAACAGCGCACAAACAATACACCTTGTGCATAGCCCATATGGCCAGTGATTTCAGACAGAACTGCAGTATCTGATGCTTTTGGATGAGAACAAGTTGTAGAGTCAGTTAACACTATGCCATTATAAAATTGGATTGTGGTTTATGATTATTTTCTAATAGAGATATGACTTTGATTTAAGCTTTACAGGCCAGAAATATTAGAAGCATTGCAACATGGAATTTCAATAAATGTTAAACTGTTTATCCTCTTTTCTATAGTTTTAGCTTTTGTACTTTCCAAAACATAGAGGAAAAAGATTTTTAAAAAGTGATGAAAAAAATACTGAGATTCACATGCCTTTACACGTCAATTTCTGTGTGGTTGAATCATTTTACTGTCAGTCATGTGTCGGTTGTGGTTTAACCTGCAGTTTTTTGTCTGAGTTTTCAGACCTGCAAAACAGGGAGTCTATTAGCATAATCAATACAACACCCTGACATTTTCGCTATATTTTGTGAACGCACAGCTAATTGGCCCGCTAAACCCTTGTCAAATTCTGCCTGCCACTACAGATCAGTAGGTATCAAACCATGGAGAATACAGAATGACTCAACCTGACATACACTAAAAATATATATTGGTTTTTCCCTTTTTTTGCCACAGTGAAGCACAGGCAGAGAAACTGAAGAAATGCTACCTGCTCCTACTCCTTTCCCTTCATCATTTCTGCCAGTTCCCCATTTTCTGTGTTCCTGTTTGTGCCAGTCCATCATGTTTTTTTCCTGCTCTGCCTGCAGACGGGCCTGCAGATGTCACCAACAGTCGTTTGGTCCCTCTGTCAGGCTTTTGTCCACAAAAAGCAGACTGGCATTGAATACGCTCTGAATATTTACAATCCCCAGAGAATTATTCCTCATGATATTGGTGACCTTCTGACTCCAAAGCAATTGGGACAAAATTTCCACTTGTATATCTTTCAAGAAAAATGTAGTCTTTCATCCTATGCGGGACTTTGGCATGACACTTATCCATATCAACATATCCATTTTGGCTTAAAAATGACCCGATTCCATTTCAGCTGAGCTTTTACAACTATGGAAAATCATCAGATTGTCCACTGTTATTCGTGGCCAGTTTTGCAAATTGTTTTTAAAGTGATATAGAGTGCCTCCCTAAAATCTGAAGCTTAATAAATCACCCTAACTGTGTGTTTCATACAGGCGTGACTTTATCGAATCAAGCTTTTGGAGACAGGTTGAGATCTGTATTTGGATCTCTACTAACCAGCAAGTAAAAGCAAATGGTCCAAATGGGATGTGGACCACAGTCTCTTGGCTGATAAGCCCATCAGCCTATGAGACTTTCCACCCTCTAACCACCTAATGTGGACATTGTAGCTTTTTAGAAGGGGACCATCATCTCTTTGCTTCAAGGATTACTGCCAAAGGTCATCTAGTGAGTAACGGACAGTCACGAGCAGCATCTGAAAGAACAGCAGTATTTGACGCACTCGAATGAGCTTGCGTTGGAACACTGCGTGCATTTGTGTATGTGTGTGTGTCTACTTGTTTAAAACTCTCTGAAAGGACCAAAACATTGGCATGCTGCTATACTTGTGGGTACCAAATGCCAATCCTCACAAATTTGAAAACATGTTTGAGGGTCAGAAATTGTTTTAGGGTTAGGCTTACAATCAGGTTATAGTAAGGTTTTGGGTAAGGGGCTAGGGAAAGCATCATCACAATTCAATGTCCTCACTAAGATGTGAAAACCAGTGTGTGTGTGTGTGTGTGTGTGCGCGCGCGAGATAGAGATGGCATTTAGTCTCCACAGCAGATAAGGCCAAGTGAACAAGTTGGCAGAGACAGAGGAGAGACAGTGCATTTGTGTGTGTGTGTGTCACTGTGGGAGCTTGTCATGCCCAGTTGTCTATGTCCGGCAGATTTCTTCTCCCCGTGGGACACACACACACACACACCCACGCTCACGCACTAAAATACACATGCAGTGCCCTTCTTGCTGACACTGCTTTTTAATATTTCACTACATGCAGGGCTAGCCATATGCTGCCCTGTCATACACCTGCAAACACACGCATACGCACGCAGAAATAAGAACACTTGCACGTAAGCATGCAGCACTTTTTTTTAAATATTGTATCTATGAGACATTGCTTGTAACTGAAAACCACCAAATTCAGCCCCAAACCAAAACCTTCACTGTAATCCTCAGCTATAACGGCTTAAATCTGAAACTCTTCCTATTTATAATGAGATCTGCTCTTTTACTGTCTTAGTGAGGACACGTTGGGGAAAACAAGACCCCCTACAAACAAACGCACATACAAATGCACACAAGCACAATCCTAACACCTACTGTGTCTTTTGTTTGGCTCTGCAGAAATGGCTTTTTGCTGCATTTTTCAGTTCAGTTCTTATACATACACTCAGCCCAATTACCAGCAAACCAGAGCTTGTAAACAACAGAAAAATGATTCACAAGCAGCTACTCCTGTACTCAGAGAAACAAGAAAAAAAAAATCTGGTAACCTGTCAGCTTATTTTGAGATTTTGGCAGTGGGGAGGAGGAAAAATGTCTTGAGGTCTTACCATAATTTACTGTTGTGGAAAAAGCTGAATATGATGATCAATTCAGACTCAAGTGTTTAGGATTTTGAAGCGGCTGTCCGTCAAATGCCACCATTAATTTATTTACAATCAAAACCTCTGTTTCAAGCTCTGTTTCTTGTAGGCCTGCAATATATTTGCACTTTCACTATCTCACTTTAACGTCACCATATTCACCTACCCAATCTAACCCAAAGAAGAGCAAATGTAGATTCAGAGAGTGTCTATGCTGAGTTGACCTTATCAGAAATGTTTTGGGGGTTTTTCCTGGTATTTTATCTCAATTCAAAGGAAGCTGATATTTTTCACACCCAAAAAAAAGCATTTTTTTGAAAACACACTGAAGCAGGAGACACTTGAGTACAACTGCTTATGCCTGATCAGTGGTAGTAAAGTCATCTTTTCAATCAAAACAGTTCTAGAAATGCTATTGAGGTTTACTGATGAATAAATATACAACTGCAAATGTCCTGTAGAGCGTTCAGTCATCCTGTAACAATTTCACTGTGCACCAATAGCTTCTATCAAGATAATGCCTCAATTTAAAGCCTGGAGTTTAGCCTGTTGGCCAAATTTGGTCTGAATGTTTACAAACAAGATCAGAAGAATGAGCTTCTTACTGATGCTCAGAGACACTGCAATTCGATAAAATAGGGACTTATCAAACACAGCCACACCCTAAAACATACCCTAGTGGCTTGTCTATTTAATTAAATAGACGAGCAGCTAATGTTTTATTAAACCTTATTTTAATGTTTTATTAAATAAGGCTTGAAATTAGGTCACACATCAAGTGAGGTCATACACCATTTTTTCATAGACTTCTATAAAGCCAAACGTCTTCACTGCAAGAGGAATTTCCCCTTCTGGTGATTAGAAAGACTGCAATAGTGTTTCCAACACACATATCTACTTCCTTAGATATAATACAGTTCAGTTTTTTTTCAGTTGCTTAAGTAGAATTTTGAAAACATCATCCATTTTATCAAAACAAGTGCAATTAGCATAAAGACACACCCAACTAGCAGAGCAGGATTGATCTTTTCCAAAATGAAACACTTCAGTCACAGCTAAATGAACATTTAAATGACTACTGTAATCAACCTAAAATACTTTCTGCCCTAATGATTAAAGTACAAAATCACAGTCACAAAACACTACGTGAGACAAACTCTCCATATGCTCAAGAGTGTCTGTTCTGAACATCAGACCACATTTTAACACTATTAATGGCCATACCATGACATGATAAAAGCTCGCTAGTATAGTTATTAAAAAAGATAAAAGAATGAATAATGCACGTTTGTTTGTTTTTTATTAACCTATACAATATTTACTGATGTCACAGGCTATATTCTCATTCAACTTTCTTGAGATGAATCCTTGTACAGGTTCTATATCAATTTGATCACAGGCCTCTTCCGTGGCTTGCATGTGTGTAATCTGCACATAGAGCTGGAGATCATAGACTTCCCACAGCTATGCTGAGAAAACCTCTTCATTTTGGTTTAGGAAAGTGGAGTATGTTTCAAAGTAACATCCTTTTTGGGCCACATCTGGTCCGTTTTGTTTGCTGCTGTGATGACAGTGTTTAATCTGTCTATAAATGGGAGGATGAGCAGTGTTGTAAAGACCCAAGTTGACATGTGCATGATGGTTTCTGTGTGATGGCAGCACAAAGAGCAATGTTACTCCTGGCTGCTCTGGCACGTAGATGCTGATTCTTCCTCGTCTTTTAGCACATCTCCTGCTCATCTTCCGGGTCTTCCTCTAGCTTGGCTGCAACCTCCTTCACCTTGTCTGTAAACTCCTCCTCTCAGTCTCACTCCCCCTCTTCCTCTGCCTTGCATTTTTGTCAAAGACAGGTTTAAGCTCTAGGAAAGAGGCACAGGTGTGTTCACAGGATTGGTGTGTCTACAGTTAAGTAACTATATGACTGCAGACCTAGTGGTCGTGTTTAGTTGGTTCATAGGAATGGTCACTTGAAATCCAATGCTTTTAACTGGCAAGGAAAAGACACATTTCTACCTCTAACATATTTACATTTATTTAGAACTGTAAATACCCCTTTTTTTAAGACATAAGGTGACTCTGCTTTTGAGGTTGAGGAGCCCAAGTTGTGGAACTTGATTCCATTTGACCCAAGCTCTGTGGACACTTATTGATATCTTAAAAAAGAAAAACCCACCCGTGCAGGCATGCTTTTATGGTTTTATCTATACCATTTTAATTGATGCATACCTATTTCTGTATTATAAAGCAGTCCGTCGGTTTCCTCTCAAAATGCGCTATATAAATAAACCTTACTTGTTTTCGGAAAGATGTGAAGCTGACATTGTGCTTTTAGTGGTGAAAATCTGGTCTGATGTTTTGCTCACTGACTGTAAGGTTAGACTAAGACTGTAAGACTGGACCAAAGTTGCAAACTCCAGAACAGATTCAAGTGGAACAGAACACAAAGTCAACAGCACAAAGTTGGGTTCTTGGAAAACTTTGTGATATCATGCTGTCTGTGCAGATGCTTGCGAGTAGAAGTAATGTCCATATCGTCACTGTAGACCAGTGGTCTCCAACCTTTTTTGCGCCACGGACCGGTTTATGCCCGACAATATTTTTACGGACCGGCCTTTAAGGTGTCGCGGATAAATACAACAAAATAAAACTAGTACCGGTACCGAAAAAAAGAAGATTTATTCATAACACACGTGAAAAGACCCAGGAAAACTGAGTTAACGATAAAAACGCTAACAAAATAACGCTAAAAGCCAATAAAAACCCTGAAAACCATACATTTCACACCTGAGCCTCAACTTTCGCGGCCCGGTACCAAACGACTCACGGACCGGTACTGGTCCGAGGCCCGGGGGTTGGGGACCGCTGCTGTAGACAACTCCACCATTTTCCTACTCCAGCACACAAACTGAAATCAGCTTTGTAGCGCAAGTGCTTAATGAGTAAAAAAACATATTTATTTGATGAGTAAAAGTAACAACAAATGTAACTGTAATCTAATTACTGAATTTAGTATAGTAACAAACTGCATTACTCTTTTACAGAAAAATGTAATGTGATTATGTTATTAATGTGTAACGCATTATACCCAACACTCTTTTGCTTTATTGATATAATTTGCTTGTGTTTCATGTGCTTTGTGCTCTCGTCTTTATTTGTCATCCTATATGAGTGGATTCTTTCTACAATCAGTCCCATGTGTATATTCTTGTCTTTCCCTTTGTCAAGATGTTATTTTCTGCTTCCATGTCTTCCCAGTGTCTCTATTGCTCCCATTTGCACTTTTTCAGTCCCCGCTTTGTCTTCATTTTTGTACTTTATTACGACTGATGCAAAGTCAAATTATGACAAAGGCTCATTTTTTGTTATTTTTATCCGCCTTGGTGTCCCGCATTCAAATCTCTCCTGATCCCTGACAAATCGAGATAAAATGATTAGAGTGCTACATTCTCCTTAGCAATGATGCTCTCATTTTGTCAATCAGTACATTCCTTTCCATTAGTTTTTTCCTTCTCAAAAATTGCAAATTCAATCTCTCCTGCCAGCTGCACATTTATTAAGTAATTCATGAAATATTTAAAGTTCATGAAAATCTACCTGATTAAAAAGATCTTTTTTTTTGTTCCATTTTTAAAGTTCAATAAATCCACTATTTTTCTATATTCAGTGTGTAATCGTTTTAAATAACCATGCTCTCAGTCTTGATTAAAATAAATGAAGCTTATGCGTTAGTTCAATAAGGAAGATCTATATTCACTCTTCTCTCTGCATTCCTGGGTGTTCAGGCTGTGAGTCTATTTCTTATATCACTTCCGCTTTGCCAACTTTATTCTTTATTCTTTAGTCATCACTCCAGTCCAATCATTTTCTTGTTCACCTTCTGCGACCCAATTAGCCTTTGTCCAGTGCGCTTTAAATCTCATTGCTCTTCTGCCATTTTGCTTTTCAGACTCTCATTTATAGGAACTCTGTCCTCACTATCTCTGCCTCATCCTGGCCAGATAGAGATCCTCATCCAAATCTCCACCTGCTTCATCTCTGCTACCATCAGCATCTAAACTCAAGGGTCTCTGTCCTGCTTCCTACCACCATTGTGCTCTCCACTCTGCTGTACAGCTTGCCAAACAGCTTTTTACTCAAACTTTATATTTCCATAAATTATGTTTAGTTCCTTCCTTCTTGAACTGATTTTGTTTTGTTGCCAAATTAGAACGGCCCTACCACCAGGGTCAGCAAATCATTGTTGTGGCAGTTCTACCATGTCATTTAGCTGCCTCTCCAGTAAATTGGCTAGACCGCCTCTCCACCATCTTGAAATGTTAGTGACAGTAGTCCTTGTTCTCCTCTGGAGATTGAGCCCAGGGGAGCATGCATACAGGTAGCAATTTGCTTGCTGCACATCGCTTTGGAGCTGACGGTTGGTCGTTAGACGATCCAAGCTCCCTAGGCTTTGGTTGCCCACCGGGTACTCTGTCATATGTCAATCAACAGTATCCTCTCTCTCTCGTTGGTAGTCACTTTAATTGTTCACCTTGAAGTTAAAAAAAGAAAATCCGTCATTGACTTTCTATGGTCCCTGGGGGGTGCGTCATTGCTAGTCACTGTCTGTGTGGACACACCGTAAGGAGGTGAAGAACTACACTACATAAAGGCTAAAGAAGGAAAAAAGACCACTAACTGCAATCCATGATTCAGATTCTACTAGAGAAAAACCTGATTTTAAAAAAATCCATAATTTATTTTTTTACGATTAGTGTCACCTAGTCTGAGCAAATCAATCCTCCTTATAATGATGAATAATAGCCAGAAAAGTTAGAATATCATGACTATTCAACTAGGATTAAAGACTGTGTGCTAATGGAATATGCTTCCTTAAAAACTGAAATATGTGCTCTTTAAATATGAATTTCTTTGAATGAATATAAAGCCTCCAATTCTGAGTAAACCACTTCAGACATACTCAGTAAACAGTTCCATGTACATGCACATGGGCTTACAAGTAAGAAGAAAAGAGAAATCAATGAAAATGTACTTTAAACTTGAAGTGGTAGAAAGACTCAAAGAAAACAAGACGAGAATCAGGACTCATGTCTGATGCCAAGAGGAAATACTGCTCATCTAAAGCTAAAATTGGCCTTACCAGAAGTGCTAACGCTGGAACTAAAAGTTTGGAGCTCATGAGCCAGTTCTGATATTTTTTTTCTAGGCTAAATGAATTATTGATATGAGGTCATGGCAGTATGAGATTATACTAAGAGATGGTGGAGAATCAGGGAGCTTAAAACAGAATACCAAAGCTAGAGAGTGTCTATAAGATGTATGTTTGTGCTAGTTGGGAGGTGAACCTTTCTCCACTCTGCTTCACTCTGTGTAAAACAAATTAAAACATTCAAACAATTTCTGTGTTTTTCCTTCTGATTTACTCACATAAATCTGACCAAGTGGATTCAGTGTTTGCGCAATGAGACTGTGTTGACTGTCCTTAAAGAAATTACAGTTACCCTGCTCTTATGTAGATGCTGTCAACAGCAATTACAGATATGAATATATAATTGATTTTTAAAAATTGATTTGAAATTGGGAAGATTAATATTCAATTGTGGGAGGAGATGAAAGGAGCTTAAAACGCCAAGCCTGGTTACCACCAGAAAAATAGTGTTGCTGTGATAAAACGGTGCTGCTGGGGGCAGTTATTGGAGCACTACCTACCCACAATACTCGATTTAGTGAGGCAAAGTTGGAAATACTATGTGGAATAGTATGCTTCAAATCCCTTGTTGCTTTGAGGAGAGATTAGTTAATGAATGAGCTTTCCTCTCCTCAGGAACTCTCTGCAGGAGGAGGAGATACAGGAGAGGTGGAGGAAGATCTCAGCCTGGGCGTCTATTGTCTCATGTAGTCTGGAAGATGAGTGGATGGTGGGGTGGGTGCAGTTTTCTCTGTGGTGGGGTTGGGTGGGGCTGCTGTGCTGGGCCCCGGTCTGGATGGGCCTGGGCCCCCTTTCCCTGGCGGGTCGCGGCGTATGGGAGTGCCTACTGGGGTCAGCGGGGGAGCTGGCCCCAGGGAGGGGTCACCTGCCCCTCCCTTCCTTCCCTCCCCATCTCCAGCTGCCTCCCTCTTCCCGCTCCACCACAACCACCCACACATGCAGGGCCTTGGAGTAGGGGTATGTCACCAGGGTGCAGAGGAGGCTACCCCCCCCCCTCTGTCCCCTTCTGGCTGCCTCTGCCTCAATTTTATCCCACAACTTAGACATTCACATTACTCACACCCTCATTACACATACATATAGGATCTTGGGGGTGGGCACGATACACGGAATCCAAAGTACCATCAGGGTGTACACCCCACCCCTGGCGTCGTTGCCCACCTCTCAATGTTAAATACACGTAGACATTGAGGGCCAGCAGGAGGGACCATGCGCTTACCTGCTGCTCTCTGGCAGGTAGCTCCATGCCCTCCTGGGTTTTAAATGCACCTTAAAACACACATGCATCAACATTACAATGAGCGGGTGGAGGGAGGTTTGGAGTCTTCTCTCACCCCCGTTCTCTGCGGCCTGCTGGAGCGGGGGGGCTAGGAGGAGTTGGCCGTCCGACTGCGGTCTGGAGTGTGGGGCCTCTCTGCTGCTGCGGAGTCGGGGCGGTCTGCCTCTCCCCACCGCAGGGAAAAGGGTAACACCACCTGGGTCTGGGTGCAGTGCCCCCCTCCAGGGGCGGGGGCACCTAGACCCGGTTTGTAGAGTACGCTTGGGGAGTGTGATCGTGTGTACAACGTCTCTTTATGTCTGTCTCCACGTTGGTTGAGTGTGGAGTAAGTGCATATGAGAGCATGAGGGTGGGAATGGATGTTTGTATCTGTGTGTGCCTGTATGTCTGTGTCTATATGTCAGGTTGGGTGTCAGGCGCCACCTCTCTGGGGACATCTCAGGCCCTCCAAGGTTTGGAGGCCTATCTCCACCCACCACCACTTCCCCTGCCAGTGGCGGACTCCCTCAGGTGTCGGTGCGTTGGTGGTTCTTTGTGTCTGGGGGTGGGCGTCCGGGTACACACTGGCTCACTCCTTGGTGGCCGCTTATCGGGGCCTGGAGCCTGGGGCTCGCTCGGGCCACTTCGGAGGTGGGGTGCCCCCGGCCTCTCGGCCTGGGGCTCGGTCACTCAGGCACGGCTGGCTGCCGGCGGAGCTCATGGGCGCGTCACTGCAACTCCCCCTGGCTTCTGCTCCGCGGCTGCTGAGTGAGCCCTCATCTGGGACTCTCCTCAGCTCTTACTGGGACAGTGGCGCGGCTGCCCCTCTGTTGGTCTTCCTTGGTCTCTTGTGTTCTGGGGGCCTCTGGATGTCTGGAGCTTTGATCTCCTCCATACCTGCTTCATACCCTGGAGGACGGGGCTGTGGCTCCCCACACCCTCTAGCAGATCGTTACATGGAGAAACCTTTGGAATGCAAGCATGCTGATCCACACAGGTATGCACACAGGTGTACACACGGGTATTCACAGACGCGGACTACAGCTTTCTTGGCTGCTGCCTCAAAGCACGCTGTCTATCTTGCGTGCTGCACAATATTGTTTATTATTTAGTATCTACTACTAGCTAGTTTATTGTGATGGTGCCGTTCTTTTTTTTTTATTATTATGTTGCTCTTTGTTGTTTGCTTTCTCTTCTGTTTTTTTTCTCCATACAGGTGACCCAGGTGTTTTTTTGTTTTTTTTTTGTTTGTTTTTTTGTTTGTTTGTTTTTTTTTCTCTTTCTTCCCCCCCTTCTCATCGTCTCTTCTCCCCTTTGGTTTTCTTTCTCTCCCTCTCTTTCTTTCATTCTTTCTCCCTATCCTATCTCCCAATCATGTCTGTCCCGTTTGTAGCAACTGAAAATAAATAAATTCATAATTATAATAAAGGTCAATCAAATGGACCAATATGGCAAGGCCATGATGATCCACTTGGTAAAATAAATCTGCTTGGCATCTTTCTTGGCCTTAAGACAACAATTCTGATGGCTAAAGATCCAAACGGGACAAAAAAAAAAAAAAAAGTCGCTCTTGTTTTAAATCAGTGATCTGATAGAAATCCTTCCTATAGCTAAATTTAAAGAGGAGAACTGGGAAAGGGTCTCTAGCAAAAAAAAAAAAAAAAAGAATGATTTCCCCAAAATATTTAGAGAACATATGTGGACAGATATCAGCTAAATAACTAAAGGCACTTGGTTTATTTATATCTTTATATTTACACAAACTTGTGAGCATTAACAGTGGACATACCTTAATTACATTAACAGCTGTTTGTGTTTAAAACATCATATAAACATACAATTCCTGCCATGGTCCACAGATCTGATCTGTGCTTTTCCTGGTTTGCTGGTTTGTTTCAACGTCATTTTAAGTTTTGGATAAATGTTTTTATTTCCTTATTATTCTTTTGTGACATCACATTACAAAGTCTCTGCTGAGTTTAGTTTGTGCTCTTCCTAGCAGATGAGTCTAGTTCTAGGCATTTTCTGGTTCATTTTCATTTGTTGTTTTTAAGCAGACTGCTCTGTCTTGTTCGTTCCCTTTGTGTTGCCTTGTTTTGTGCATTTTGCTAAGGATTAGTGTTCATGTTAGTACTAGTTTCCTTTGGTGAGTTCTTGTTTAATTTTTATTCAGTATTCCCCTGTGTTTTTTATTCCTCTTGAGTAATTAGTCCTTTATGTGTACATATACGACTGTGTTTCCTTTTGTCCTTTGTTGCGTCCTCTGCTTAATTCAGTCTGTGCTATAAATTATTCCTGGACTTAGAGAAGAATGTGTATCTGGACTTGTGGTATAATTTTGGGTGTGGGGTCTTTGCTATATTTTTGGGATGGATTTCAGTATTAAAGTTTTGCCTTCTGTTCTGAACTCCTGTTGAGTTGTACACTTTGGGTCTTCAACACTGTGACAATTCCCCATTGCTTTGACCAATGTGAAGGTCATTTTAGACCTGGAATAATTCAACAACAACTCCGTGGTAAAGATGGCAACCCCTCTCAGCTCGAGAGAGTGCCATCCAGTTTGGAAACACTTTGGATTTTGATCAGTAAACAGCAGAAATGTAACATTGCTGACTGAATAATGATGAAGCTAGTGGCAAAAGCTTCATGCACTGCAAGTCCCTGATAATTTGATTTCCAAGTTTCTTGTTGAGTAAAAAAAATTGTTGTTTTTCAAAGCAGGGGTTTTACAACCCAGTGGTTTTAAAACATTTTAAAAAATATTGTTGCCCAAGGCACACCGGAAGGCAAGACAAACATTATGCCATATTGCTCTAATAGTATCACGCAGTTGCTGCAGATCTAGCAGCTGAACATCTATGGTGCAAACCTCCTGTTCTACCACAGCCCAAAGGAGCTTTATTAGAGTTGGATCTGAGCTCACTTTGGTTACAGTGAAACCGTTCAGTCATGTTAAGGAAACCAATTTAAGATTACTTGAGCTTTATGACATGGCGTGTTATCCTGCCGGAACAGCCATCAGAAACAACATTTCTCAGGTAGGCTGTGGCGGTTAGATAATCCTCAGATGATACCCAAAGGACCGAAAGTATGCTAAGAAAATATCCCTAACCATTATACCCTCAGTACCCTTGAACATTCATACAAGGCAGATGGATCCATGCTTCTATTTTTTGTATAGATTCTAACTCTTTCATTTAAATCTGTTTTTAGAAGTAGAAACTCATGACCAGGCAACACTTTTCCAATCTTCTGGACTCCAATTTTCTAAGCCCACGTGAATTATAGTCTCAATTTCCTGTTGTTATTTGACAGACTCTTCTGCTTAACTTGGTTGTAAGAATTTGAGTTTCTTTTGCATTCTTATTAATTCAAAGCAGCCGGGTATTCCTCCTCTGACCTCAACAAGGCATTTAGGCTGAGGGAATTGTGGCTAACTGGATAGTTGATCTTTTTGGGACAATTTTCTATCAAGCCTAGACATTTTTATCTCAAAAGATCAGCAGTTTTGGAAGCACTCATTCTGGCACCAAATATCATTACATTTTCAAAATCAGTTAAATCACCTTTCTTTACTGTTCTGATAGTCAGTTTGAATTTCACCAGATCATTTTGCACTTGTCTCCATGTCTAAATGCCTCGAGATGCTATTATGCGATTGGCTTAGTTTTTGCTTTGAAGAGCAATTCATTAAGTGTATCAGTGATAGCACAATATATGTTTGCTTCAAAATCTCAAAGCACACCTCTTTGCCTCGGCAATCTGACTTTACCTAATTATTTCATTTATTTTGTAATATGTATGTTACAGCTTCTAATAGGCATGTTTATGTTGAAATACACGTACCTGTAGAAAGAGTAATGTCTCATTCAGTAATGCTTCTGCAAAACACAAACAGTGGAGCTCTTGTTACTTTCAAGAGGCATGTTGTTCATAATGTAATATATCCATGTAGTATATCCCCAGACCTGTGCTGAACACATCTGGGGATGTAGATGATATTGAAGTTTCTACCTTAGTGCCTTCCTTGAATTATACAGTTTAAGAAAACACTGACAACAAAGAAGTCAAGATTTGTATGAAAAGATAAAAAGTCAAAATAATTGTGTAAAAGTCAGATGAGGAGCATGTTTGGACACGCGAGACAAAGCAGGAAGGCACAATTGGTACTGGTGTATCAAACAGTTTGAGACCATTTCAAATATTCGAAATTTATATGCACTAAAAAAAATCAATATTTTCAACAACATCGAACTGTAGTTTGTACATAAGCTTCCAACTGGGAGAAGATTTGGTGCGTGAAAGTGTGTTTGTCAGTGGAGTAGAGTGTGGAGGCAGTGTAGGAGGTAGACAGATGTTTGGATATAAGCATAGAAACCTTTAGGAAGCAGTCATCCATTTGTGCCCATAGATTTCCAAGTATAATTTCATCATATTCACATGACTTGACTGGACAAAATCCTGCACTTTAGTCAATGTATGCAGAAAAATTCCTGCATGAAGGGCTGCAAAGTTAATTTTGTTTTGGGTTTTCTTTCAGTTTATCTGGTCTGGAACATTGAATTTCATAACCTCTAAGTGAGCACTTAGGAGCTTTCCACTCTAAATCAAGACCAGCTGAACAAATATTTCATCTGAATTACTTCTTAATACATAATTTGGATCCATAAAAACTTATTTCAACAGTCTTTCTTCTAACCACAGTTTGAAATCTTTAAACATAAATCAGAAGCAGAGCTCTGAGTGATGAATTTGTTAACATTATTTAAAGAGAAGCACACCTTTACTTCCACAGTGGTGTTGATAGAGAGAGTCTTGAATGCAGCCTATTTAAAAGGTAATTTGAATGGTTGAATGTGTCTAAAATCAATGATTTAAAAAGATTGGTGTCTTTTGAGAAGAAAACACATAAAGCTGCAGTGGAATAATTCTGAATGTTAGCTTCAGTATGCCATTTAAAGTTCAAAATGCATAATATCTGTATTTATTTAAAACATGAATTAAAGCATATTTAAATTAATTGTACTCGTTTCTTTTACGCATGTCTGTTTAAAATATTTCACTTTATGTGGTTCTAGCACAACTTTTGTTTCTTTGTCATTTGCTATTAGCTTCTTATGGTCAACTTTTACAGTGCTCAATCCACTTTTGTACTTGAAGTTCAAATTTTATGCTTTGTGACCATAATATCCACTTTTTTTTATAGTGCACCTCTGCAAATGTCACAGAAGATATAATAATGGGCTTACTAAGCCATAGAGGAAATGTACCGCATTGCTGCATTTGAGGGTGCAACTGTTTCAAATCAGTTAATCACTAGGGCTACGAAATTTTAGAAAGCAGTGAAAGGGGTCAATTACCTAATATTGTAAAGTGGAAGTTAAGTTTTTATACAGCTATCTTCTAAAGAGTTTAAAAACCAAATATTCAGTTTACTTTTACATAAGATAATGAAGAAGTATGGTCTGATCCTGTCACGGCGGTGGAACGGACTCAGGCGCAGACTGAGAAGGCACGGTTCAAACAGATCTTTATTAATCACACTGGTGCCCTATATATATACACATGTGAAGCAAAACAACAAACTGGCCAAACTAGGCTGGCCAGGGAGGCACAGGGACCATGATAGATCCTTTGTTGAGAAGTACTTACATGCTTCATCCATTACATTTTGATGGAACTGGTGGTAAAATTATATTAGAAATTGAAGTGGTTAAAGTGAAAGGTGGTCTTACAAAGTGCATTACTGCGAAACCAGAGCCTGAGAGGTGCACTGTAAAGTTACCCTGACACAGCAGGGTAACGTTAACCCAAGGTGTCACAATAGTGGTTCAATACTGGGCTGCCTGGTCAAGGTAACTTGATGGGCTGTGCACCTATCCCTCTCTATGCATGGCAAGAGACTGTGGAAAGAATCTGTTTAAAACCTTCTCAAAGAAAAATATTGACTAGAGCAGTGGGGGCTGCTTTTCTGTATTAAAGCACTTGTTGACCTTCTAAGATTTCTAAGGCCTCTGTCACACATGCCTAGAGAGTGGTTAGTGACAGCCTGGCAACTATGGGTTGCTAAGGAAAAATGTGTATTCCCTGGCAGCCACAAGACAGAATTGGTTGCAAAGAGGTATATTGTGCTTTGTGTTAGCAGAGCTTTGATTGCTAACAAACTGGTAGCAACAAGTTTGGATAGAAGACACCAACTTGTTGGCAAACAGTAGCCAATTACTACCTGAGCCAACATGGACTTTGCTTCATTTTGGTTGAAGTGACAAAGCTCAACTTTTCCTTTGAAGGTGAATGGGCTCCTTTTCCAGTTTCTGTTGCAATTTTTATTGTTTCTGTGGCGGGGCATGGTCTGCGGTGCTGTGCAGGGAAGGCGGACGCCCCTGTACGACACCCTCAATCATGCTCTGCCAACTTAAATATTGTACTGGGTTCTGTGTTGGGTTGTTGTTGGTGATGTGTGCAGCTGGCAGCAGGAGAGCTGCGGCCATTCGTGTGGGTTTAACAGCAATGGTGAAATAATAATAAAGTATGCTGAAAAGCATGTATGTGTCGCCAGTTCTGCCATGGTTATATGCCAGTTTCACTAAGGACTTGTGTGACTAAGACCTAAACCTCTTCAGTGGTTTCATTTTTATTTCATATTTGTTCTTTACTTGTTTCACGATCATTTAACCAAACCAGGGTCACAACTGAAACAAGAAAAGCTTGTTTGTCTCACTCAAGATGAGAAACTACCTAACATATCGATATGATATGCCTTAAAGTCATTTTGAAAAGAATCA
Organism: Maylandia zebra; assembly: GCF_041146795.1. Taxonomy (NCBI): domain Eukaryota; kingdom Metazoa; phylum Chordata; class Actinopteri; order Cichliformes; family Cichlidae; genus Maylandia; species Maylandia zebra. The sequence continues at coordinate 6,468,218 of NC_135179.1, forward strand.
GAATACTTTATTTATCCCCAAGGAAATTATGTGGTTACAGTTGCTCCAAGACAATAACAGTAACAAACTGAACTAAATTAAATAATTAAATATATCACAAAATTACAAAATATAAAAATTAGCTCTAATATATATAAATAGCTCAATTATTAACCCACAGTATTACAAAGATTAAATATATATGGTTGACATTTTAGTCTACACTGCAAAACTTTGTTATTTTTTCTGTAGAAGGTGTAACTATTGCATTGTGTACTGTGCATTAGTGCATTTGGGTGATGTCCTGTCTCTGGCCAGCATGTCATGGAGTGGGTGGGAGGTATTGTCCAGCATTGTCCTTATCTTGGACAACATCAGCCTCTCTGACACCACTTTAAGAGAATAGAGAAAATAGAGAGAATAGAGAGAAAAGAGAGAAAAGAGAGAATAGAGAGAATAGACACGACTGCAGCTCTTCCTGTAGAGTGCAGTGGTGTTTTTAGTGCTGTTGTTGAGCCGATATTAAAAAAGAGCAGTTTGGATCCAACTCAGCTTAGGAATTATAGGCCTATCTCTAAGCTTCCATTATTATCAAAAATTCTGGAAAAAGTAGTTGCAGATCAACTTACCACTTTTTAGAAAAACATGAAATTTATGACAAATTTCAGTCAGGTTTCCGTAAAAGTCACTCAACAGAAACCGCATTACTTAAAGTCTCTAGAGACTTTATGATGTCAGCTGACTCCGGAGCATCCTTGGTTATGGTTTTGTTGGACTTGACATCTGCCTTTGACACCATTGATCATACCATCCTGATTAAAAGGCTCCAGGACGTAGTTGGTGTGTCCGGTCTGGCTTTGAAGTGGTTTCAGTCATACCTCTCCAACAGATCTTTTAGTGTTTTTGCGAATCGGTTTATGTCACATTCTAAAGATCTGACATGTGGGGTACCGCAGGGTTCAGTCCTGGGTCCTATTCTTTTCCTTTTGTACATGTTACCTCTAGGACTTATAATTAGGCAGTTCCCTGAGGTGTCTTATCACTTCTATGCTGATGATATTCAGCTCTATTGCTCTTTTAAGCCGATGGAAGTCCATAAACTGTCCTCTTTAATTAAATGTTTAGCTTCCATTGAACAGTGGCTTGGTGACAACTACTTACGGTTGAACTCTGAGAAGTCAGGAACATTAATTATTGCCCCCGACAACCAGATATCTCTAATGAAACGGCATCTTGGTTCTCTTGGCTCATCTGTTCACCTGTGCCTCAGGTACCTTGGTGTGATGTTTGATTCTGCCATGTCCCTAGAGCAACACTCTCGCCAGTTAATTAGGAACTGCCTTTTTCAGCTAAGAAACATCTCCAAACTGCGAACTTTGCTGTCTAAGTCTGAGTTAGAAATGGTTATTCATGCTTTTATTTCTTCTCGCTTAGATTATTGTAACAGCCTTTTTCTTTGTTTGAGCAAAAGGAATCTTGACCATCTCCAGTTAGTCCAGAATGCTGCTGCAAGGCTTTTAACTAAGACACGAAAAAGAGAGCACATTACACCAGTGTTACGTTCATTACACTGGCTTCCAGTACATTTCAGAATTCATTTTAAAATTTTGGTACTGACTTTTAAAGCTTTGAATTGTGATGCCCCTGCTTACATTTCTGATCTTTTAGAACCCCACGCTCCCTCTCACAGCCTGAGATCTTCTAATCAAAGGCTGTTGGTAGTCCCTCGAACATATTTTAAAACCAGAGGTGATAGATCTTTTAGAGCGGTGGCCCCCAGGTTGTGGAATGCTCTCCCTCCATCATTACGTTGCCTTGATTGTATTTATTCTTTTAAAAAGCAACTTAAGACTCATTTATTTAGATTGGCTTTTAATTAGATTTGTGCTGTATGTTTTATTATTAATGTATTTTATGTATTTCTGTTTTATATTACTGTGAAGCACTTTATGGTTTTTATCCTGTGAAAAGTGCTATATAAATAAATTGATTTGATTTGATTTAATCCAGTACAGTTTATGTGTACTCTGAGGTAGTTACAGTCCTAAGCATGTTAAGTCTTCCACACAGTTTGCTTTTGTCAGTTTTCTCCCCTACCTGGGGCTACAGCAGCTGTGTTCCTTGTAGTCTATATTACATTTTGACTTCAAGGTACATCTTTAAGTATAGTTCATTCTTTGTGTGAAAAACATGCATATCTACACCTGTCCAATTTTGCAGCTGGTCATGTGGTGAAAACATTCCTATTTTAGGTCAGTGTAGCTGCATTCAAAATGCACAGACTTGGTCAAAAACCAAGTGAGTCAGAAGCTGTTTTCTCATAACTTCCATATGCAGTCACACAAGTCATCCCCTTCTGCTGGCTTTTAGAAGGAATGCAATAAGGCTTCACTTTTCAGACTTTTTTCATAGTCTATATACAGTCCATAGAAAACTTGGGTTGACTTAAAGAGTTCATAAACACCATCATGAGGCTGTTTAAAATAATTGTCAGGCTTAGTAAAGCCAGATATTCTGGGGATGTTAAACTTGTTTTGCAGTGTAGACTCCCTTGAGTTTCTAACCAGACTCCCATCTGTAGTTTGTTTACCTTTGAAGACAAATTCATGTGAACATTTATTTGGACAATCCTATAAAAAAGTTTTTCAATAAATTTTCAGTGACATGCATTTCTGGTGTGCTGACAGATGGTTCATCCCAATACCTGCTCGGTATCTTTCTGAAAATGACTCCCTATGAGTGTCATTTATCCACAATCTTTCTGCAACAGTCTTCCATTAATATGCTTCATGCATAGCTAAGTAACCCGAAAGCTTCTCAAACTACATCTTGTTTTTCCCCTTAGGCACTCTTGTCATTCATTGATCTGATTGGTGGAAGTCAGACCGCAGTAGACGGTGCTAGACATATGGATCATCCAATTGTGTTTTTTAATACTGCCAGCCCTTTTCTAAACAGTTTACAAGGACGCTTCCGATATGGATCTGAGTAATAAAGCTTCCAGGGCATCAGATTAGTTTAAGACAAGAAAAGCACTTTGGTTAAAGCCAGGAAAAGAACCTTATTTACATTAAATATTAATCTTGTTGCTTTTTCTTTATTAAATCAAACCATGATCTTTCTTTAACCCCAATGAGCTGCTGTCAGTGCCTCATTATAACCATGAAATCTTTAAAAACTGCAGATACTTTACTTGGAAATCACAAAATTTTTATTTCTATGATCCTCCAATGTGTTCAGCATCAATACTTGGTTTGCCAATTAACATTTTCTCTTACTGGTCCTGCTGCTTTTATATTAAAATATTTTCAAGAAAACACAACTGATTGATTGATGAGTCTAAATTGCCTCTGGTGTCAAAATGAGCCTTAACAGCTGTCTGTCAGCCATTAAGAAAATAAACTTTTCAGGTGCATCCTACCCAACAAATGCTACAAAGGAATTGGCATGGATGGACAGTTGTGGTTCTCATCTCCATAAATCCAACTAGTTCTCATCACATGCTCGACTGTTGAACACTCACTATCATAATCCTTCATGTGTAGCACAGTGTGGGGGGAAAAAATCAGAAAAGCAGGGCTGAGCAGTGCTGATAGTGTTATTAAAATGATGAAAAAAAACCAGAGGTTCAAAACATAACTCACAAACAAGAATTAAAATAACAAAGACTGCAAATGTAACTTGGCAGCATTAACAGCCCATTTATCGAGCGCTCATACACAGTGCCTGCTCTGCATCTTTGACTGATGGCTGTAGAAATGATGGTGAAAGGAATCAGAAAACTCCCAGCTCTTCTCTGCGAGGCCAAATAAATCATGCAGTCACAGTAAATGACACAAGCTTGTCATACAGTTGACTCCAGTTGGAGAGTTTGCCTCCTGTCATGTGCATTTAATCTGATTTTATTTTTATGTTGCTCTCTAATAGCAATGCAACATTGTAAGTGAGTCACCACCAAGGGAGACAATAACAATAATGCCTCCCTCTGGCTCTTGGTGTGACAGTATTGCCTCCCATCGAGCTGCACTGTTTTCACCCTGCTTAAAATTCAAACATTCTGTCTTGACATACCAGACGCTTTTATTGAAGTGTTAATAAAATTCAAATCAATTTTTTGTCTGGGTTTCTTGTGGCTGTTGTTGTTTTTATTAGAGGACTCTAAAAACTCTTTGCTAATAAAGTAAAAGAAAAAAGTGGATATATATATATATATATATATATATATATATATGAGTTGTTAAGAGTGTGAATTAAGTGAACTTGTGCCAACTGCAAGTTACTGCAGGGGTTTTTCCTTTTTGTTTTCCTTTAAATTTGGCTTTGCATGATTCACAGTTCACAATAATCCTTTTTATCTTCTGCTGGACCTTGGTGCAGCCTCTGTCTGAACCTTTTTTGATTTAAATTTCTACAGATTGGCTGCCCCTTGAGTTTGAACAGCAGGTGTGAAGCTTCTGCGCTCACAGCAAAAAACTATATGCCTGAGATCACCATACTGGGGATATCCACCCATTGACATTGCTGAGATCTAAGAGTAGAAAGAACTGAAATCTAAAATCTAAAGGGCTCACAGGGGTTCCTTGTACATTTGCTGACCTTCTTATTTGAAATTTTAAGTGAAAGCCCAACTCTTTCCAACTCAAGAATATTTTTATTTTTAAATGACAGAAGCACAAGTTCTTTCTTTTGTTATTTTTATTGCTACATCACATTGACATTGGCGCAACCGAGGTTTATGTCCTGCCCCGGGAGTACACCAGGTGTGCATCTCAGATACAGGTTTGTAACTTTTTTTTCCAAAGCTTGAAATCACGTCAGGGGTGTTTCAGAAACACAGGGCTTTTACTTCGAAAGCTGGACAGATTGTCTAACTGTTCTCGTTTCTAACTTCATGCCTACTTCTTCTACTCAGTTCAGCTTGACACTTCTACAAAACAGCCTGTGGCACATGTTGTAATTGGAGGCTCTGTCTTGAGTGGGTACAGAGATGACTTTCATATAGAGGTTATCCAAAATCCAACCTAAATGATGTGAGATCTCAGCTTCAGAAGGAACTAGGTGTCATGGCCGGGCAGCTGGTGTGTTTTCAAAGCAGACCCAAAAGCAGACACGTAGGAGAGGAAACTAAGTATAACAAAAAGCAAGCCATTTATTTAGGCTGATAAAAAAAAAATAGCAAACCAAGGCGAGACAAAACAAAGACGAAACTAAACTAAAACTAACTATGAAAATGAGGTCAAGAGACAAGAATATGAAACTGAGCAGGAACATGCAAAAACATAACTGAAAGAATCCGTGCATGAGCATCCTATGCCATCGAAAACAAGACTCTGTTAGCATGACTTGACATGAAGACAACAGACGACCTGACAAAGAACACAACGAGACAGAGGACTTAAACACACAGAAGAGTAATGAGCGAATTGGAAACACCTGGGGAGACACATCTTGGGCTAATCTGACATAATGATACAAAGGAAGCAATACAGAATACACTGACATAAGACACAGACTTTCAAAGTAAAACAGGAAACACACGAACACAGAGTCAAGGAAAAACATAGACACCTGAAACGTGAGCAGGAAAGCACAAAGTAGATCTAACATGGAGCACAGAGAAGGCACATAAACAAAACCTAAAGACTAGAAATCAAGAAATACTAGAGAACTCAAGGAGCTAGAAATACAAAATAGAAACCAAAACACTAGCAGTGATAAACCATAATGACATCAAAGATTAACAATAACACAAAACACAGGGTCTCAGACACAGCCCCTGACACCAGGCCTCAGGTACATGCGAAGGAGGGGCACTGTGCACCTTTACCCCATAACAGGTATTCACACATCGTGCAGTTGTTATATAGCCAGAAAATATTGACAGAGGCTTTTTTCTGCTGTAAAACTGGACATTTTGTCTCCGGGCATTAACTGGCTTTGAAAGCCGGCCTCAAGTGGCCACTCCAGTTATAATTATTTGTAATTTAAAATTTCACATCTCCATTTACTGTTTTAAGGACTTCTACATCCACCATGATAACACTCTTGAAACTTGATGAATCGAATTTCCCAGAGGAACCCACCCGAGGGATTAATAAAGTTCTATCTAATCTAAGTATTCCATTGTTTTAAGCCACACACGTTGTCCCCAGATGCATGTATCTTTTCCTCTCTGCGTGTTTGTGTGTGTCACGGTGAGCCTTTAGGCCCCGTCCCCTCTCCATATGAGCTGAATTTATGGTCCATATTTTATCATATTTATCACACTCATAACACTACAGCTAACCTCGGCTGACTTTGATAACTCTGCATGGTACTCGTGCCTAGGTGTGTGTTTCGCTGTGTGTGTTTGTAAGTCTGAGTTTGACTTTCAGAGCATCTGCTGGGTGCGGACATGGCAGGGGGCACAGGTGGTATATTGTTTGTACCCACACACATACACACACTCGTACACACTGATGAAGCTCACAGATGCTGACCTTGTACGAGGCCAGACTCCTGGACTGTCAGCACTTGTCACACAAATACACACACACATATATACACACACGCGCTAAGATGAGGTGCCCATTTACTCTGGGCTTGTCAGAGGCTGCCATCCTTCCCAGTGGGGGTATATGTGTGCTGCTGGTGAGGAAGAGGGGGCTCGAGGTGGGAGTATTGATGAATAATGCTGCAGGTAATGAGATGGGTGATGATGGGGACAGAAACGCAAGCAGCCAGCAACTTGTTTATATGTGCTTTGCTGTCTTATAACTTTTTGAATTATTTGTCACATTCTTGGGGAGATAAAACCTCACATTCGGGGCTTGGAGTCAAAGCAGAGACACATGAATGCATTCACACGCTATGATCCTTAAGGTGCTCTCAGATAAGCCTTACATAGCATTTCAAAGACAATCTCCATACAAACAGCAGAAAGGCAATGTCCAGGGAGAAGCTGGGGGAACGGAGAGTCTAGCATTTACCATTATTTCTCCCTCAGACTTGCACAAGTGTGCATGTACTTCTCTTCACTTCAGGAAGTGTACTAGTACATGCATCATATAATAGTGTGACTCAGAGTGCAGGTATTACATTACATATAAAAATTTGCACATGCAGCTGGATTTTCTGATTAACTCTCAGACTAAAATGTCACGATAGAGACTGAACAGAATAAGTAAAAAATTAATATTTAGGTGCTACAATTTCCAGAGTTTTAGGCGGTCAGTTGCTTCGATTTTGTGCTTTTGTACAATTATACAATGCTTTATTATTAGGAATAAATATTGGTATTATTAGCTTGCTAGTACTGGGTTAGAACCCTTTTGCTTTCAGAATTCTTTGTGGCGTAGATTAAATAAGGTGCTGGAAAGATTCCTCAGAGATTTTGTTCCATGTTGCCCTGAGAGCATAGAGGAGTTGCTGTAATTTTGCAGGATGCACATCCAAAATGCAAATCTGCCCTTCCACCACACTCCAAAGATGCTCTGTTGGACTGAAATATGATGACTGTTGAGGCCATTCAAGTACACTGAAATCCCTGTCATGCTCAAGAAAGAGCTTTATGGCAAGGCAGGTTATCCTGATAGATCCATCCTTCAGTAGATGGGTACAGTTGGTCTTCAAAGAATGGACGTGATCAGAAACAATACCGAGGTAGGCTGTGGCCAAAAGTGTGCCAAGAAAATATCCTACACACCATTGTGCCACTGCCACCAGCCTGAACTGTTGATACAAGGCAGAATGGATCCATTCTGATCTTTCCATCCAAATGTTACCAGTTTACAGTAACAATTACAGTTCTTAACTTACAGGAATGAGATTTGGTGTAGACCTCTGCTGATGTAGACCATCAACTGTTTGATGTGTTATTTTGGTTTTAAGAAGTTCTTGCTACAGTTAGTTTTCCCCTTCCTATTAGCTCAAAGTAGTCTGGCTGTTCTCCTCTGACCTCTGATATAAACAAAACATTTTTGTCCAGAGAACTGCTGCTCACTGGATTTTCAACCCTGGAGATGGCTGTGTGGGAAAATTCTTACAGATCAGCAATTTCTGAAATACTCAGACCAGCCCATCTGGCACACTCAAATTCTCTTAAATCACCTTTCATTACATTTCTGGTGCTCATTTTGAACTGAAGTAGACTAGTGACTACATGCCTAAATGCGTTGGCTTACTGCCATGTGATTGTGATTAGATATTTTAGTTAATGAACAGTTGAACAGGTGTACCTAATAAAGTGGCCCGAGTGTAGTAAGCATTTTAAGCACAAATAAAAACATTCTCTTGTTCCAGTTTCTCAGTTCATGGATTTGCTGCTTTGCATGTGTGTAATGGGATAATTGCCTTCACTGTATTCTTGTGGTGGTATTAGTTAAACACCAAATGATTTATTTTGGTTTAAAGGCATTTGGCGATTACTATTTTTTTTAGATTAGCAGTGAAAATAATTGTTAGTTGCAGCTCTATAACTGGGATAGAATTCATAATCAGCTCCAAATGAGAACCAGCTAACAGAATGTCTAATCCGCTGGAATCGTGCCACTACGGTTATCACTGCCAATGTTTTTCTGATAGTTGTATATTACAAAACAAGGACCTACAGTAAACCACCTGCATATCTTTTTTCTTCTCTTTCAGACAACGACAATAAATGTCTGGGATGAGTCTAAGAGGTTGTGTAGGTTCCTCATTTTTTCCATAGAGAAAAGTGAATTAGGAACCAATAAACAAATCAATACACAATCAGACTTTAAGCACAACTGATAATGCGATTGGTGTCAATAAAATCTTATCAGTAACAATCTGTGTCAATATCCAAGCAATCGTTTTGTCTGTGTTACAAATGAAGAAATATTGATTACGTAATCAAACAACAATTTCTGCATCCAGAAGGAAATGTAATGCTAAACAGATTACCGGTAAGTCTTCTATCAATTAACACAATGAGGAAAATTTATATATTTGTCAAGTTGCAAAATGCAATAAAGGAAATGTTGACTGGCAAGTTATTACAGCAGTTGATTGAAATGCTTTATTTTGAAATTCTACATAACTTTGTAAAAGATTTCAGTTGCACTTTTAGCAGAGAGGTATGTGCAGTGCAGAACGAAGCTGCCTCTGTGCAGAATTTCAATAAACAGAATAACTCAGACTTTGTGGGGTAAAAACTGACCTAACTGAAGCACTCAGCTCAACCCATGGCCTTGAAACAATTTTCACGTTGCCACAGTTTTTGGTCTCGTTCTCAAACGTGGTTTCTGAATTTACAATAATTTTTAGTACTAATTAAAGATGACTCAACTCTCATTTAGTCACAGTCCCAGTTTTGAGAACTTGCATAATGACCCCAATTCAACTGCAGTTTATTATTAGCACCGACTTTGAATTGTTTTCTTTGGGTTAGTAATTTACCTGAATTCTCAAGGAGACAGATGTTTAGTTTAGCAAAACAAAATGACAAAATCATCCACAAATAAAACCTGGACCACAGCGACATGTTTATGTTGTCACAATCCTGGGCTTTATATGTCCACCAGCCACTCTGACTACCACTCAAAAGTACCATCAGCTAGTGTTGTGCAATACTGCAAATGTTGGTGTCAAACCAGGTAAACACAGTGCCAGTATTGCTGATACCAACACCGATACTTTTAGCCTATATATAAAGGCAGCTTATGCAGGGAAGAACAATGTATCATGGCTTGTGAGATAATCATTACCAATTTGCAAATTCTTAACACGTAACATTGCAATTCTTACTTTTTTGGAAACCTAGAATGGAAAATTTTCTGTCTTTAAAGGACTCTGGATCAGCTTCTGCTGTTTAAATGTTCTATAGGCTATAAGTAAAATATACGTGACAGTGGAAACAAAAAGACATTTCTCATAGTGCATGTTCGAGCTGTATTTTCATTTCCCCTCAAAAATAATAATAATAATTTAACACAATTCAGTGGAATACATACTGAAATTAGAGAATAGAAACAAAGTATCAGTCCTATGATGCTAGTATTGATTGATATTGATACTATCCACCCACCTCTAGCATCAATGCCACAGCTCATGCATTCTGGTAAATTTTGCCTCTGAATCTAATTGAGTCAGAAATTACATTTTCCCCTCTCAGCGTCATTTCAAAAACATCTTATAAATATAATAACACAAATGTAAGTTCTGGGAGGCTGGGTGTGGGAGTAAAGCTCTTATCTTAAGAAAGAAGCTCAAATATAGAATCTGCATTTCATAAGCCAGCAACACTGAATAGAGATGACAGTGAACAACAAATGTGGACTGGGGTTTGAAAATGTGTTTGCGTATATTTCTCTTGCAATTGCAGCCTCGAACATAATGTGAGGCGATTGCTTTCTGCTGCCCTCTCCTTTGTACTTCATTTAACTATGTCAATCTTCCTGAACGCTGAAAGCTCTTTTATACCACAAGAGCAACTGACATTATTTTTATTATCCTCAACATAAACCAGACATGTTAATTACACTCTTGGTTACAAGCACGGTTCAAAATTACAGCACGTCAAGAGGAAAATGGCAGTAAAGTTTGTCTTTGGCAGATAAGTCCGTTAGGGTCACTGATACATTGACTGTAAAACAGAAAAGTGTCTCAAAGTCTCCATCAAATTCACACTTTCTCACTGTCAAGTCCAACAAAAGAAAATAACTATTGTTACGGATCTGAGTTATTACTTGTGTCTAATTGTTGAATAGTTGAAGGTAACTGCATAAATTTGCTATTTGGAAGCATTTATGTTGGACTTGAAAACTTCAGTTTCATTATATTTTATACTTCCACACATCACATGATGAAATAATACTTTCTAATACTTCATCTACATTTATGCTGCACAGTTAGTGGTTACCTTTAATATGAAGGTTTTAATCAGTGAATAAAATATAAAGAAGATTTTACATTACAGCACACTGTTTAATGTTATGCTAGTGTTGACACCCTGTGAGTCACATTTCAGATGTCCTCAAAGTCTAAAAGTATGTTTTTCTTATTTCCTCTGCTCTTAATTTTCTTACAACCTTTCGATTACAGCTGATGTTTCTGCATATCAACAGCATATAATATTTATAAAATATAAATTACATAAAGTCATTTAAACTAGTGTAACTCTATCAGCTACCCACTACAATGCTAATATTAAATGTGTGGTGGTTCAAACAGAATTGAACAATAAATGTTCTGTCTAGGTGCTGCGCTTTTTATTTTCACTGATTAGCTGTGATTATAGTTTTGAGTTGAGTTAAATCCTGTTTCGTGTGGTAAAAAAACAGTTAACAGGAAATATACATTAGCCAAGTTAAAGGCTGTAGCTTTTGTCTAAAAGGAAAACAAGACCCATTGTTTAGGGGTGGTAGAGGGTCAAAAGGCAGAGACCCTTGTATTCATGACTAATGACAGTGTTCAAGGCTTACACAGATAATATCTTTATGTACCTTTAGCAAGGCAGAAAGTAAGCATGTAGAGGTTGGGTGATAGATGGACGTGCAGGGCAGTTGTGGCTCAGGAGGCAGAGAAGGTCATCCACTTATTTGAAGGTTAGTGGTGTGATCTCCATCTCCTCCATTCCACATGTCAAAATTGTCCTTGGGGCAAGATGCTGAACCCCAAATTGCTCCGAATTACCCCATTACATCCATCAGTGTAAGAGTGAGAGTGTGGGATAGATAACCTACCTAAAGAGTATGGAATAAAGAACTGTGTGTGAATGAGTGAGTGTGGCTTGTAGTGTCAAAGTGCTTTGGGTACCATTTACATGCAGCACCTATCTCAGAGACCAGCAGAGTTTCACTCGTTTAACACTTACGTCACCTTACTTTGCCATGATCTATTTTGATAAATACATTGCTCATCTGACAATGGGCAATGCCACTATACATGTTCAGAGCTTCAGTTCAACTGAGGGAAAAAATAACAAAAACTGAACAAGTAAACAAAATGGGAGCCCAAGGCAAAAAAAAAGCATTGGGGGGGGGGGGCTTCTCCAGGACTTACAGACACTGTGAGTAAAGAGCAATTTAAGTATGATATGGAGAAATTAAATTTAAAAAAATATTACAAAGCATTCAGAATCAGATAATATTTCCCGAAGGACAGCAGAGGATTAAATGCAGAAAACTGGAACTGAATCACACAGATGACGCATCTCATCTCCTTATCAATTATAAACATTCGCCTTACTCATTAGATAAATGTTTAGCGTCTGCATTATCTTTCCCAAAAGTTTAGTTTTTCTTAGAACCATAACAATTTTTATCTGATATTAAGAATGGCACTCTTAATTTTTTAGCTGAGGCGAAGCGTCTTTGTTAAATCCTGACTCTACAGTATTAAAGTGGCTTCTGCAAGCTCTGCAGTTGAATTGTTAACCTGCAAAATAATGATGCAATACATGCAAAGCAACTGTTTGCAAGTTTTTAACCTTTAGGGGTTTTTTTATTGCTCTTGAAGCAAGAATGGATATTTGCATGAAACTGCTCACCACTGTACTTCTTTGATTTGTTTTCTGTTAGTTAGAAGCCAGTTCTTGTGGTTAAACTGAGCACATGGGGTGAACAAAAAAAAAATCATTTTCCAAGCTTTATTCAGCTATTAAAATATACAGTGATTGGTCCTTTCCAAGCTTTATTCAGCTATTAAAATATACAGTGATTGGTCCAGATATCGATTCTACAGATCAACTGAGGACAGAAAGCTCTCAGATCTGCCCAGTTTAACCCTGCTGGCTGTTGGTGCTCGGCAGCTCTGATTGAACAGCTGGAGGTGAAATACCTCAGTCAAGGGCAGTATGATTGTACTGTTGAGAGATGTTTCAAAAATGAAATCAAAAACAACTGGCTCTTTAAAAAAAAATAAGAAAACAACAACAACATAATGGATTCAATGTTCTGTCCTATGGAAGGAGATTTTAACCTTTCTCTGCAGGAGTGCGGGAATACTCAGCTGCTCCATTAGTTGCTCTGGGGACCCACAGTCGCCCACATTTATTTCCGAAACACAGAAAACACAACACTTCCAGGCCACCCTGTATACCACCGTGGCGGACCCATGTAATATTATTTCTCTATGTGCCCAAGGTCATACTTCTCAGGACAAATGTTTCCTTGTCTCCACTTATTGATATTGAAAGCTCCTGAAAACCCGCTGTGTGCCAACCTTGAGTTTCTGTAGGAAAAAACACTCTGAACAGAACGAAACAGATAGAAATTGATTTCATGTACTATTATGACTGCTTGCCCCCCGACTGAGAAACTTCTACTGGTATCAGAAACTCAGCTGGTGACTGAATGTGAATGAGGCTCAGACACCACAAAGCCAAGAGCTGATGGTAGATTAAGAACAGCTGGTGTGTTTCGTTGATTCGGTGATCTGTAAACATATCCTAGCCGATAAAGGCAAAACTTCACTCTCTACTTTTATGTCATTACCTTGTAGTTTGATTCAATTTCAGTGCTTTGGCTTTTTAGGTAATTTAATTTAATCCTGGTTTGCTTTCTTTAATTTAGTTTTTAAAGCTATTACTGTAAATGTCATCATACATAATACGTTGTCTTTTTAAAAGCTTATCAAGCATTATTGATTCAGTTGCTCTTAATTTACTGATATACTATTAGGTCACACTGTGAAAAATCAGTAGAAAAAAGTAACTGGCGCACACCGATTGTGCAAGTTGTCCCACAGAAAAAGATGAGAGAGGTCTGTAATTTTCAGCATAGGTTGACTTCAACTGTGAGAGACAGAATGTTGTCTGAGGCTCATCTTTTTAAGTGGGATAACTTACACACTCGGTGGCTGCCAAATACTTTTTTGCCCCACTGTATATACTGAAAAACATCCAGTATATTGACAGTAATGTAGCTATTTTTACCTTCATACTAAGAAACGTTTCCAAGTTACAGGCCCTCAAAGCACACAGAGGAGGGCTGGAATTTGGTGCTTTCCAATTTGCCAAAAAAATGACTATATTAGAAAGTAATTTTCACCCAGAAGGAAAAAGGAAACCAGAAAATGTTGGTAAAAAAGAGACCTCTCATATGTTTTTCTGTATGTGTTTTCTAACTTTTTACTTGTTTTCTTTAACAGCCATCTCACCCACATTTCGATGACATAAGATAGCCTAGTTCAACTGGGTTCAAGAAAGCTTAGAGACATGTAACTCTGAAAAGCTTTACAGTATGAAGATAAAGTTATGTAATTATAAAGAAGTTATTATACATACAAGGTGATCAAGGTTGATATGTTTATGGAATGACGCTACATATTTAAAATTTTTGCTTTATTATGTTTTCTGTTTACAATCTTTAAGTTGCTTCTCATTGTTTCCTGGATTAAACTGCACAAATAATGCTATTCAAATAAATTCTGACTAACTGAAAATGCACATCTAGTAGCTTTGCCATGTCCTTCATCCTTTTCTTAAAAGAAATTTTAATGTTCTTTATTTTTTGACAGCCTGTTCTTCAGCCACAGTCAATGAAGGCTGCATTTCAAGGGTTCTTATTCAAACCATTTTATGGTTTCTAAAATAAACTGTAAATTGGTGCTGAAAGAAATTATTCTTTATTTAATAACAAAAAATTTGTTAACCAGTTAGAGAGGTAGTCTTTGTGGAAAAGGATGCATCTACACTGCAGTTTATACCACTGAGTAACTATGATTACATGCCGTGCTTACAATGATTCTTTTACATGTAACATAAATGTAGTCTATGTAGTCTAGATATAGTTTACTAAGTATACGTAGTCGTGTATGAACTATGAAATAATTTTCAGAAAATTCTATTATATAAAACTGGAGTGTTTATTGAGTCTTTGAATTAAAGACAAATTTGTATATATGACCTTTAATTTTTATCATGTTTGTGGATTTTATTCATTCAAGTGTATTTTTATTTTGTAGGGGGGAAAATCACACTGATGATGCAGAGGTCTTATAAACTCACAAAACCCATGTATCATACATGATACATTTGGCAATGCAGGGTCTTCTTGTTATATCGCAGTAACCCAATTTGAATTTGGTACATTCCACCACTGACACAGAGTTTGTAAGGTCATATAGTTTATCTTCCACTACTGCATGTTTGTGTATCTCCCATGGTATCACTACATTGTCCCCCCTCAACCTGTTGGCATAGTCCCCCGGGGATTGTCGGATCACTGGGGTTCTTTCTCTAATGCTAAAGCATCTTTACCTTGGGTTATAAAATACATTGAGATGATTGTTAAAGTAAACTGGTGCAACCGGCTTGATTCAAGCTGATTCATGACAACTGGTATTGTGTGGAGTGTAACTGTTTGGAGCTGTCTTAATAATCCAACCAAAATGAGGACAAAAAAAATGTGTTTTTGTTCTTTTTAGCTAAAAAGTTTCAAGGACTTCCTCATTCATTTCAGTCTCTTTAAAGAGTGTTCTGAGTAACTACCACATACCTTTATAAACCATGAGAACTGTGTGACAATTCAAAATAGGGTTTCTGTCTGGCACAGAATTGGCTTCCAGGGTGGCAAATATTCAAGACAATAAGCATCACTGCATTATACCCTGAAGCAAAAACAAAAGAAAAGAAAAAAGATCAGGAAAAGTATAGGTTATTTGACAGGATATATCATTGTTTTTGTGAAAAATCAATAATGAAAAATGTATATTATGCTTGAATAGATGAATTCTTATATGATAAAACTGGTTACATTATTATAACTTTAGAAAGAGATGGTCATTTTTCTTTGGGCTCAGTAACAAAAGTTAATAGTTTTCTGTAATAATACCAATTTTGAGCTACTGTGTTCTTCACACATTTTGATAGTGATTATTTTGTATGAATTTGCACACTTGTGTCATATAGAAAGCATACACTGCATCTATAAAGCTTTCTGGCTGTATGAGAGTAGCTGAACAAGCTACACCCTGCACCCTAGGAGGTCTCTTCACTGTGCTGAGTGAGTGGTGAAAAAACATTTAGCCCCTATGGCCACTGAATGTGCGTACATAATAATGCACCGGCAGTACCGCAGCTACAGGAGGCACATGAAACATTCAATTTAACATGTCAATATTAATTACATGTAAGATCAGAGCTCACAATTCATCTCCTGTTTTTGCTGAAATAGTCTCATTAATGCTATGTGGTATCCAAATGAAAACATATCACAAATGAATATTTATTTATATCTGTTATATTGTATATATTTTTTCAATTGCCTTAAATAAAGCAAACAAACATTCCCTATTCTGCCAATAAGTCACTGTTCTCATTGTAGTCCAGCTAATTTTTTAGCAGAAATAGCTTGAGGTGATTTTTTAAAACAAACACAAGAAAAAGAAAGAAACCAAAATAAATACTGAATAAGACTGTGTCCACAACTTAGCTAAAGACTCATTAAAGCGCATAAAAGTTAAAAACGCTTTCCCACCCAAACAATTAAAGGCCACACAGAAGTTTGCAGTGAAAAAGTTGCAAATGTTCAACTGTGAGAAAAGTGCATCAGGTCAAGATGCACACTTTAGTGCACCTTTAATTTTTTACACAGCACATTAAAAATACCTTTTTTTTGTCCACACCAACACAATCGCCACCCACTACCTGCCTTACTCAACAGAGTTGGCTCCATGCAAGTTAAATAGTTACTTGGTTTTATGACAGATTACTTTTCAATCCCTGCAAAAAACTGTTTCATGTTGCTCAAAAGGTCTGTGCACACAGACTTACGTCCAGAATGCTTTTTGTAGGTGGAGCACCAGAACTTGGTGGAGCTGCAGATTCACATAATGCAACAAAAATCTGCCGTGTCAGGAACACAAGGTGAGGACTTTTGCATTTTACTGAAGGAAAGCATGTCCAGTGTCTTCAAATATTAGAATCATATCTGATATCGCTTTTGAAACGGTGCATCTGATGTGGCAATGGAAATACAGAGGTACCCATTGACTGTGATCACTCAGCAGCTGCAGCTACAAAGACGTGGGCACAGCCGCTTCTCGCTCTGAGACTGTTCAATTAGCAGAATTTGCATTTTGTACCTACGTCTAAAAGGTTTAACATCAAAACATGCTCACCATGCATTAGAAAATTTCTCAATGCTTCGATTTTTTGTGCCAATATGCCTTCTTCTTGTCACCAAAGTAATTATGCCACTTCTTACCGTGTGCTGAGAAACACATTATCAGGTTACATAAGCACCTTAGCTATCACAGCGAGTGTAAATCCTGCGCTTTAAGAGGGGGCTTTAATTATAAAGTGGCTCTTGCTAGTATTTCTATAATAACCATCTATCAAATGACAACGTGAAAACAAACGTGACGAGGTAAGGTTCGCTCATACTGATAAACATACGGAAAATGATCAGCTGAGATACTGCTCCAACATCTTTCTAGGGCTCGCATGACCTTACATGTTTCAGCAACATCTGCTGCTTGTGATCACATTGCAAGCATCACACTAGTTTCTATAATAGGATTTGAAGACTTACAGAGCTTGTAGATTTTCTTCTACAGCATCCTCACAAACACGGATCATTATTTAGCAGCACTGATTGGATCAGCTCTCCTGCACAGTGCTTATTATCATAAAGCTGACTGGTCAAAATGTCTTGGTATTTGTCTGTTTGTACAATTATTATATTACATCAGATGCTGTTTGAATGTAGTCCTTTAAAAGGCACACCAGCACAATATTTCTCTCCAAACACAACAAACACAAGCCTCATGACAGGATTACTGTGTAAAAAAATTATATTACCATTTATGCTAGCTATAACCCATTCATTTTCTACCACTGATCTTGGTCTCTTTAGACTCCTGGGACGGTGGTCTAAGCAGCAAAGCCCAGACCTCCCTCTTCTCAGACAGCTGTTTCAGCTAAGAAACATTATCTCTCCAGCATGATCTGGGTCTGCCCTAGGGTCTCCTTGTGGTAGGGCATGCATGAAACACAGCACCATGCTTTACTTTACCAATAGTATTAAAGGGTTTCATTATTAAATCGGTATCAGACAAACAAAGCAACTGCAAAGATCATTTTTGTCAATAAACCACCTTATGGGCAAGTTGGGATATTGGAGACATAATCACATCCACCTTTTGATCAGGAGACTGGAATGCTAAAATGGCTTTGTTACGTGAGGATCAAATATAAACTTGAAGCACTTTTATAATGTTAAACACGTCAGTTTTCTAACTTATCAGAGTGCTGAGCTCAGCTCCTGCTTAAAACTGATGACACCGGCACATATTTTACATATGCTTATACACCCTCAACACAATTTCACAATAAGTGATCAATGGGGTGGAGAAATCTCCTTTTTTTTAAAGTTGTTAAAAAAATATCCAGCTGATAAGTTCACATCAGCGTGCCGCATGAAATAATTAAACTATTTACAATGAGCTGATGAGGTTATTTGTCTTTTTAATATCTGTTAATTTTGGACTTACTTGCACCAGGTGTCTGGAAACATGACTCTAAATTAATAACTTGATGTTTTAATAAGCAACAGACATCAAAGAAGTTTGGTATAAAGGTGAAGAAAGGCTTATCTTGTGTTTTTATGGCCTCAAGTGGCAAAAGTATCTGTTGTGCAGCTTTAATTAATCTACTTTTCATAGTCACAGGAGATGTAAAAGAAAAAGCCTTCTTAACTTGTAAACATAATCCAAGAAGCTCCACTGGCTCCCTGTAAAATCCCTCCCCGAATTTTTTTAAAGATGTTTCTTTTCACAAGTCCTGAATGATGCCATCTGAGCACTCAGAGTGGAGGTAACCTGTGGTTCTTAGTTTCCAGCTTCCAATTTTAAAATTAAATTTGGGAAACAAAGATTATCTCTTTACCTTTAAGATTAGACTTCAAACTTGCCTTTTTAATTTAGAGCTGGATCAAGTATTGCATGTCATTAACTCTTGTCTTCTCTCCACTTTGACAGTTATTCATCATTGAAATCTATTGACTAGAAGACCTACAAACATCCCCCTCATTGTGTTTGAGGGGATTCCATAAAAGACAGCCAAAACAGCCAGTATTCAATTTCCTTTTTAAAGAAAAATCTGGATAATACATTATACATGTCCACAGTGCCTAGAGGGATTCTCAAGTTTCACAGTTCAACAGGTGACTGAACAAAAACACTAATTGCATAATTAGGGAAATCTTGAATTGACTTAGGGCCTCAACAGCAGGCTCAACTGCTGTTTGCTTTGCAAGCAAAAACATTCAAGCGTTTCAGAGAACACAGAAGAGAATTTAACCTCTATAAAACAAGCACTCAGCATGTAGTTAAATACACACATCCAGC
The DNA here is from genome assembly GCF_041146795.1 of Maylandia zebra. Taxonomy (NCBI): domain Eukaryota; kingdom Metazoa; phylum Chordata; class Actinopteri; order Cichliformes; family Cichlidae; genus Maylandia; species Maylandia zebra. The sequence goes on from NC_135179.1 coordinate 6,487,490, forward strand.
TGAGGATGTTTAAATACCAATTAAGAAAGCTGCAAACACAGATAGGTAGACATTAGATGTTTACTGACTTACGTTAACTGATGCTGAAGCCCATTCTCTTTTCTCTTCATAGGAGCAAAGTGGTGATCTACTGAAATGGTGTGGTTGCTGTCAGAACCTGTTGTGTCCATTTAATCATACTGGCTAACTAAATTAACTAACTGAAGCCCATTAACAACACCCCCCTTTTTTTTCATTTAAATTGCTTGCTGTCTGCTTCGTTTGTTCACCCCACAGTGTTTTGTTCTGACTGTCCTGGTACAGTTTTAATTCATAGATCGTCAGCATCCTGGTTTCCCTTGAATAGACACAAAATTATCTACTATGACAGGTCAATGCTTGATTTATTTTTGGAAATTCCTGTAAATTAAATCTAACAGTGGCCAAAAATGAAGAAACAAGTCATTGGAGAGGCACTTGGATGCTTAACACAGGCATGAGGTTTACTACAAACTGGAATGCCATACAGTGTCCTGTTACTAGAAACCTATCTGTTTATCGTTTTATTAATTTTGCTCTCCAGCTGAAGAAAACCTCGATTTCCTCAACTTTTTCTCTCCTTTTGGATTATAGTCATTTGCTCTCCATGAATGCACCTGGCACAGCAGGTAAAGGCAGTAATACTGTTTACCATTGTGTTTTATGCTTTAATAGTCCATAGAAATGATCGAAATCGCCGTTTCCTGTATGCTGCTGATAAGTGCCGCCTCTCTGTGTCCACAGATTTTCTTATTGGTTATTTCTAAATAAAAATATCTGCTTGGGCTTGCACACACTTATCTGTGTACGCACATTTAAAACCCATAATCAATACGGCCTTTGCTTTCTCAATATTATACAAATGTTTGCCCTTGGAGCCAGAAGAGAACAGGTCAAAATAAAGTTTTAAATATGCTGCCCATTTTTCCTGGAAAAATCGAAAGAAGGTGCTAAATTCGTGAGAACTGGTTATCATGCGGGAGTTTAAGTCAATTCCAAAGGATTGAGAAAAAAGTTGCTGTTGAAGCTGTGCTTCTTCTCAAAATGTTGTTGCATATCATCTGGATGTGATGTTCGCTCCCTTGCATCGTGTGTCAGTTGTGTTTATTAATGCTGTTAAAGCCTCTACTGACTCCTTGTGCAGGTCTCTCTTGAACAACAGATTTTTAATGCTTGTGGTCTTAATATATACAAATGTATCCATCTATGGCCTTCATGGCAGTGAGCCACAGTCCCACTTTCCAGTATTTTATATTGCTGGTTTAGTATGAGGTCTCAAACTCAGTTACTCAGAGGCCAACTTTGAAAATGACAGTCACATCACGGTAGGCATGTATCTTTTTTTGGCATGTTTTCATTTAATATAAATGGATATCTCACATAGTCTGCTCATGTACAATTTTGCCCACATAAAACCCTCAACCAGTCAACAAAAACATGCTTGCATTATTATCGGATAAGCTGTCAATCTGTATTATTCCTAATTAGATTTTGCTCTACTCTGACCTACCCAGAATCTTATAAAGCTGCTTGTGATTTAATGCATTAGTGGTCCACTTTAGATCAATAAAATAAAAGTAAAACAACACAGACCACTTTTTTATAACACACAAGCACGTTTATGTATGAAAAACTGGAATGCATGACTGATGTGGGCATTTCTACATGTGAAATATCTGAGTAAACACTGACAGCATTGATCATGATGGGTTTATTTATTGCAAGTGAAGTTGTGGTGGGTTTTGTGTGTGTATGTGTGTGTATGTGTGTGTATGTGTGTGTGTTCAAACATGGTGTGCACTTAAATTATGTGGAATTATGTGGATTGGTGCTCTTTTCACTTAATTACTGTATATCATGCTGCTTCTAGTGGAGGTGGTCTTGGTCATGAAGTCAAATCCCAAGATATTCTAAACCTTGTGTTTCAAATTATCATCAGGTACTTTTTAGAGATGATTTAAACTCCTAATCATAACTTTTTAGTTGTTTTTTTGGGGAAGTAGCATAATAACAAGGCCTTCCAGGTTTAAAGGATAGGGTTCTAATTGAAAATGAAATTGAATGAGATTCTTAGTTTCAGTTCAATTTTGTTGATATCGTAACAATTTACAAGCATCTCGAGGGGCTTTATATTGTAAAGTAGAGACCCTATAATATTAGAATTTTTAAAAAATTCTGATTTTTATTCTTTTTTCTCCAGGATAATCAATGCTTTTAATTCATGAAAATGTGAATTATATGGACGAGGTGGACTACATGCATTTTGTATGGCTGATTTGATCTTGATCCAATTCTAAATGTTTAATTTTGTTTTAATTTGCACTAAATGTTTTCTAAATAAGTCAATGTATATACAAAACGAATCCCTGTGATCTAAAAGTTCAGGCTTCATACTGCTCTAAATGCTTTGTTTCAGGGAAGTTTTCCTCCTATTCCAGGGTCTGTATGATGTTAGTCAGAGGGAATATCCCTACTACGCTTCTCAGGCACACAACCTTGCCTGTGAGCAAAGAAGCCCTACACAATCTATTGTCCAGCCAATCAGAAGAGCTGCCCTGAGGACCAGTAAAATATTAATAAGGATTATTTTGATGCAAAGACACTCTAAAAACTTCAAGAATAAAAATATTAAGGCTAATAATAAAACAGGACTACGCAGTGTGTCCACATTTAAAGAGGCAACATCTCAAATCACCTTCACTTTCACTGCGTGTGTTTGAATTCGCAAGTATTCAGACTAGATTAATTGTTTTTAATAAAACAGGAAGTGAGAACAGAGACACATGAATAAACTTGAGGATAGACCAGTAAACAAATAAGTAAATAACATAAACTCAAATACTAAGGCAGGGATAGCTCAGTAGGTAAAGTGGTCGCCCCATGATCGGAAGGTCGGCGGTTCGAATCCACTTAACGGCTACCCTGAGGTACCCCTGAGCAAGGTACCGTCCCTACACACTGCTCCCCGGGCGCCTGCTTAGTGGGCTGCCCACTGCTTCACTGAGTGAATGGGTCAAATGCAGAGAAAAACAAGTAATTTCCCCATGGGGATCAATAAAGTATCCATTATTATTATTATTATTATTATTATTATTAAATTATAATAAAACTAAAGCTTCCAAACATGCTGAAGAAAACACGAAGGTCAAAAAGCAAAACTATAACACCAAACAAAGAATTCACCATCAGAGGTTCAAAAGCCCACAGTTGAACCTGGGATCATAACACAAAGATTTTAAACTAATAAACAAGAGAAATAAAGAACAAAGATTGGACATATGAGGGACAATATGGTGCTTTGTAGCTGTAGCTGGTTACTAATGGACATTCCAGGCTCTGATTTTGTTGGTACATGTACCTAAATATGTGAGTCAATTATGTTTTCTTTTCCAGTGGTACCTTATTAAATTGCTTGCTCTATTTATCATTCTTAGTTCACCAGTCATCGTTACAGGTCTTTGAAGTTCACTGACATGTCACTGTGGTGTCCGGTCCCATGTAGCTCTTGGTGTCTTCCTGTTTGAATGCACCTTGATGCTGTGTTCAAACTGACTGCATTAAAAGGGCCATCCTTTCAGAAAAAGAACGCACACACAGGTCAAAGGGAACAAAAGTCAAACTTTATTATTACTGAAAACCCACAGTGTAAGAAAGCAACAGCAAACTAATCTTCCAGTTAAAACAGGAAATGACCAAAAGATAAATAACAGAAACTGTGACAGAAAGACTAATATTAAAGATGACTAACAAAGGTCTGTGCCTGGAATAACAGGGAAGTAAGGAAAGTCATGATAATTGAGAAACCAACATCATGCAGCAATAGCCCTTCAACCACGTATTCCTGACCGACTTTTTTTACCAGAAAGTTGATTTTTTTATCATTTAAATCATTATTTTAACATTTAAAGATAAAATAACTGCACAACTGATAACTGTCTAGAGCTGCTGTATTTTAGCCTCTGATAAGCCTTCGAATTCACTGATCCGTTAGTCATACTGGACTTTGGTTTTCATATCTCACCTATCTCTGAAATAACACGCTTCCTCAATCAATTTTGGGGTGTCTAACTTTCAAATTTCATTTGAAATCAAAAAATAGTTTGTGGTACTGCTTAGATAAGAGTGGTTTGGACATGTGAGGACCTCTAATCTATCCAACCTTACACTGTGGAAAATTCAGAGCTAGCTTTGATATATGTCCTGTGTGCTGCGGTTAGATGGCTGTTCAGCAGGTTTTTCCCTTTAATTTTCACCTCATCGGGGAGCTTGGACAGAAAACGTCTCTTATCACCTGTTTTAATGCAACATGTGAAGTTAGACTAAAAGAGAAACTTGCCATCCAGCAGCATGAAAGTGGCACGCACACACACACACACACCTGAATGCTCACACAGGTACTAACATAACCTCACAAAGAAACAGATACATGCATTCCCACATCCATTACACAGAGAGTCAATAAAGAAGCACACACAGGCCAGGGGGGAGGGCTGGGGAGACACAGAACTGAAACACATGCACTCATGCAGTGCACCACTGGGGGTTCGATCGCCTCTCTATGTCAAATCAGTGCATTCCTTATTAAAGGTCCTTTTCTTCTCTCCCCTCTTCTTTTCTCCATCCCCTTTTTTCCTCTCCTTTTCCCTCCTGTCTTTGCATCCTCTTCCTCCCCCCTTCCCTCTCCCTCTTTCCCTTTCCATTCCTCTCTTCCCTCCCTCCCACTCCTCTGTCAGAGAGCAGATCTGCCTGAATAATTTCTTCCCCCTGGACCAGCTCTGCTCTTTAATTCATGAGCCAGAGCGCAAGAGTGTGTGTGTATATATGTGTGTGTGTGAGAGAGAGAGAGAGAGAGACCGAGAGCGAGCGAGAGCGACAGTGTTTCAGTGTTTGTGCGATTGTGTCAGAGAATGTGTGTGTTTGTGTGTCAGCAAGTGAGAGAACAAAAAAGAGAGCTAGTGACAGAAAGTGTGACACCGGCTGTGTGTGTGAGCAAGTTTCTTTTTCTTTTTTCATTTGAAATTTCACAAAATGTAATTGTGGTGTTTTGTGGTTCCCATATCTTCATTTGTGTGCATTTACATGGCGACAGCACGTGCACCAATAGCCATGCATATGTGCATGTGGGTGTGCATGCATATGTGTGCAGTGATCTTCTTCAACCGCTGAAAGTCTATTTTTAACTTCAGGATGAAGCTGGCTCAGAGTCATTTAGGACCGACTCCTTTGAATGAATCGCTTGCTTCCATTCAACATTAAGCTCCTTCCACTTCTTCCCAGATAAATCATTTACTTCTTTGCCACTCTCAGAAATTAATCTTTTAGCTCTTTCCGAACACTTCCAAATTAATTATTTGGTTTATTTCAGTTGTTCTAAATTGAGCCATTTAGCTGATTGCAAATCTTAACTGAAACGCTCAGATCATTAACACGGAGTTCATTTCAACTCTAATCAAAATAGTTGGAGTTGAGCTGCATGCTTCTCACACAAGACGTGACTGGACTCCAGAAGAGCATCGCTCCCTTTATTTATTCCAAGTTTAAACAGTTTATGCTTGTAAATTATCCTCCATGTTGTTTTAATAAAAACAAAAGAATATTAAAACGCAGGCATGCCTGCAAGGCTTGGACAAGCTGTGACTGGCAGCAGGTGAAATGTTCATCTGTATTCTTTTATTGGCAATAACAAGAGTCTCACTCATGGAACTGAAAGTGATTTACAGGTTTCATTTCAAGCTGCAATAAATTTGTCCTTACTGTCTGAATTTCATCTGTTAATATTTCAGAAACACAGTTTATTAAGTCCTTAACTTGTAACAATTCGCCGAGCGAACGTGACACGACTCCTAACTATAATAGTGCTGAGCTTTACTGCCAGCAATCATCTGCTGGTAGGTGGAAAATATATATATATATCTTTTTTTTGCCAAGTGGCAGATATCTAATTTTGGAATGAAAGTCTTCATTTTTTATTTGAAGTCTAATTATCTCTGGGAGTTTGTAATCTCTGAACATTCTGCTATAATAATCTGAGTTTTTATTGTGTGACTTCTTCTCTTGATTTTTCATATTCTTTACTAAACAGTTGCTGAGTTTTAAGCATTAACTTTATAGAAAGACATTTAGTTATCTGTTAAATAGGTTTAATCTTTGAGATGATGTACAGTATTGAGTGGTAACTGATTAAAATTAATTCCACATTATCCATTCACATGTGTGAAACATTTTGTAGTATCTTTACACCCCGTTCATTTTCAGTGCATGTCAGTGTTTTTTTTATTATTTAATCCCCATAAGGTGAATTGCGTCCAACAGAGTTTGCCCTGTTGTGGGTGTTAAATTTCCATTTCTTCCAAGTCATATCTCACCCCCGTTTTGGCTAAACATTTGGTGGGAGATGAGAAAAAGGGCTAATATCTGCGCTTGTATTACTTTTAAAAATGACGACAAAATGAAATTATTTAAATTTCACTTGAAACTGTCTTTTTTTAAGGGATTAACAAAATTTTTTAACATAGATCTTCCTGCAGTGATGGAACCAAATGCAGTCTTGAAAGCGAGTGCAAATGATTCTTGCAGGTGCCCTAAGTTTTGATGGTTATGTATGAACTTCCTGCACAGAGGCAGTGCTGAAACATACCTTGTTACTACACCCTCTGAAGCATTATTATTATGTCATCATTCTAATAATGTGTGTAATGTGTGACCAGTAAGTGGTAATGTTATCCAGAAGGATTTAAACCTCAAATGCAGAACACTGAAAAAGGTCAGTAGTTTTAATGAGCAATTCTCTGAGCAACAAGAGCGGGGAATACTTGCAGGTAAACAGTGAAACAGATTAGGTAAGTAATCTTTCTGGTAAGCTGATCATTCACAAGCTGCAGGGGACTTGGACAAGTTTCTAAATAAGCAGGTAAGTATACTTTAGGCAGGGGGCAAACACTGTTACTGCAGTTTTCCTCTCTTTCCTCAGGCTAAGGTTTCCAATATTTGAGTCCTCAGAGTAGAGATGTTACAGCAGCAAGGGCAGTGAGAGCGGGTGAGGCACACTCTCCAGGTGGGCAGACAAGTACAAGGTCCATGAGGATACAAACAAGCAGGTAAGCGCCATGCTAACGTATGCATAGGTTAAAAATCTGGCAACAGGTGGTGGTGGAAGCCAGCTTTAAACACTGGTGCGCCTGCCCTGGGTTTCCTGACACCATGCTCAGCACTGAAACAGACTGGTTAACTCACAACATTGCCTCCAGTCACATGGATAGGAGAGAGAAAGAGAAACAGACAGGCGCCACACCTGGAAGACTGTGACAGTAAGACTGTATGTGTCCCTATTTTTTTTTATCATGTGTAATTGAGGCTAATGTAGCATTTACTTAAAGACTTACAAAGACATCAAATTAAGTTTGAGGATAAAGTTTAAACTTCTAAAGTTAAACCTTTTCTTGAGATATTTCTCAGGCGGTGGAGTTCAAGCTCAGCTCCAAAACCTAAACACTATCATTTTCATTTTGTGAGCACTTTAAAAGACTTCTTATCTGATTTTTTTTCTGTTTTTTACTGATAATGTGCTACGGTTTAAAGCCATGAACACTACTCTGTCTAATCCTTTGACTTTCCCCACCAATGTTCTCACTCATTCATTCATGTTTCCAGTTATCAGGCAGTAAACCCCCACCTTCCAATCTTCCCTGAAACGACTGAGTGCGGTTCAATTCAATATTTATTGTCCCCTGAGATGAATATGGTTTGCAGATGGAGTTAACAATAAAATAATGAAATAGGAATACACAATAAAAAGGCACAGAAGGAATGCAATAAAATGTAGGAATGAGTAAAATCACAAAAACAACCAACAGTTTTATGCCACACAGGCAAGCATGAGATGATAAAACCCTGCAGGGAGTCAATAGCCGAAATGCTGAAAACCTAAAATCGGTTATCAGTGCTGCTGGTGCTTCTGCTAAAATGAATTGGTGGTAGCACTTATGACTGACAGTAATAGGTTTACAAACAACTTTATCCAATTGTGAGAAGAAGCCTGCGTATTTTTCCTGCAGTGAGTGAATAATGGGACAGCTAGTTAGAGAAAAATCCTGCTGAAAATAGTTTAACATGTTTTAAAAATAGCTACTGGTAAATATCTCAAATGTTTCGAGCCCATCTTCTTGTTTGGTGTTCTGTTTTTCCATAAATCACTCCAGATATTTCCAGTGTAGCTACACTGATATTGAAACTTAAAAGCACTACAATTGCAGTCCCACATTCTTCAGTTATCTGAAACATCAACAGTAAGCTAAACATCCTGTTTTGGTGTCAGTCCCTTGGGATTAGCGAGCAAAGCGCTCCTTTCTAGACTCTTCATTTTGCACCGACTTTCAACTCTCACACGGCGAGACAGAAATCCACCATGAGAGCAGGAATACACAGCAATCTCTCCACCGACAGTAGCCTCAAGGGACCTGAGTACAATGCATGCAGCAGACGAGTTGTGTTATCAGTAAAAGGATACGATTCTCCCCTTTTCCCAGATAAAAAAAAGCACCGTCTCTCGCTATCACTCTTGCTACTGCTATTGGTTATTACCTGAACACAGAGCATAAAGCTAAATACAACAAGTTCACATCTGTTCTCTTGGGACTGTCAGAATTGTAAGAAACCATCTTCTGAAGTAAATGTAGACAAGGCAGGTTGAGGGGAATGTGCATTACACCAAAAAGAAAAAAAAGAGAGGAACTTTAGCACTGAATAAGTCCTGGGTTGCGGGGAGCACCGCGGGATGATGGGATCTCAGCAGTGTGCAGAGAAAAAAGCCCTGAGGTGATGGGTGGTCAAGGTCTTTATGCAGCAGAACACTTTTCCCCAATCTACAGTGGAGTTACATGTTTTTGCTTTTGGAGCAGGAGGTTGCCTGGGTGGGCCTGGCTGGAGATTATCGTTCCTGCCCTTTTCTTCGCCCCTGGTGTCGTGCAGCACCTTGATGGGGAGCAGCTGACAGCCGATGACCTGCTCAGCAAGTTAGCGGTACAGACAAGGTGCTGCAGTTTGTCCTTGGAAGCAGGAGGAGGCTGAGGCAGACTGAATACCAGGATGCTTTTGATTATTGCCTCAGAAAAATGAGACGGTTACAGGTTGCGCAGTGTCAAGTTTTCTCGGCTACCATGGGAAGAAGATCGACTGTTGTGCTTTCTTAATTAGGCCAGAGATGTTTTCTTTCCATCTGCAGGCATCTCTGGATTCAAGTGCATTCGTGTGTGTGTGTGTGTGTGTGTGTGTGTGTGTGTGTGTGTGTGTGTGTGTGTGTGTGTGTGTGTGTGTGTGTGCGTGTGCGCGTGACATAATGCCCTCTGCAGAAAGGATCGATGTTTGTATGAATATGAAGAGCGAGGTTATAGGGAAAATGCTCTTCTAGCAGATATAGTGATTTATTATACTCCACTCAGAGAGACAAAGACGTTCAGAGAAAAAGAAAAAAGGAGGAGCAAGAGAAAGAAACACACAGGGAAAGTTTGCTTGAGGCAATATTACCAGCCTCTGTTGTCTTAAAATCTAGCCTTCAGCCATGCAGTCAGCGGTAGTGTCAATATAGGTTATTGTATGCACACACTCGCGCACACATAGACGCACACATATTTGCAAGGTGGAAAAGCGCCATGCATGATAAGTGTGTTAGAAATAAAAAGTCTCCGCATTGCATGGAATAAAATAAAGTTGCAGCAGAGCATGCGAGCAGAGAGAAATGTCTGGTAACACATGGCTTTATAACACATTTTCAGCCAAGGATGCTGTTACTAGAGTTAATTCATTGTCTCACTCTGGGACTCATTAAAGTGCACAACTAGTACTGCCATTATAAGAGCACCCAAACTGAGTAAATGTTGTCCCTTACCCTTGAAAACCAGGACTCATTAAAAGACATGAGCGCAAATGAGAGCCCAAAAGGAGCAGGCATGTGTGACCCATTTTGGCTCTTGTCTGTGCCTCGGTTTCTTGTGCGACACATACACACATTTGCACACACACACGTTCTGAACAGTGAAGTGGCCGATGAACCGAGGCATGATGTGGATGAAGGCCACACATTTCAAATGTGCCAAACCAAATCGCATTAGTAACTTAAGTGAAATCTAATTAAATCAAGTTAAATCAGCAGCTGAAGCGGTAAAACCCCTGCTGGTTAGTTCTCCACCTTGCAGCGATGACAAAGGGGTGCTTTTCTTTCTTTTCTTCTACAAATGCACCCAACTGTAGCTTTGTTCCTGCTCTTTCTCTTCTTTTTGTGCTTCCTATAATTTTCCTCACAGCAAACCACAGAGGGTTTGCAGATAGGGGCTGATCCATTACTCAGCCAGTAAAAGTCATACCAAAGTTGAAATTAATTGACTAGTGGTCTAATCAAACGGTGAAAAAAAAAGAGTAAAATGCTAATAAAACAGTCTTATTTTCAGTGGCCAGATGGTGGCTCTCTAATAACCTTTTTTATCTACCGCCTATGATAGAAACACACATCTCCTTTCTGCTGATTTCTCAGTACCCGTGTAATCAAATACTCCAAAGACATTCAACCAAACTCCAATTTAGGCATGTGGTCCTTCTCAAGTCTCCTGAGTTGAGCCACTTCTTGATCTTTTGGTTGCTGTTTGAGGCTGCAACATTAATCTGTCAAAAGAAACTGTAAAGTAAGTACTCTCTCATAGTGGCCTCATTATATCACCTCACCTTGCAGGCAGCATTTCAAATAATTTTGAAGATGTTTTTGTAATAACTAAATACTTGTAACACTGCAGATCTGTTTTCCTCATTATCCAGTTAGTTTTCCAAAACACAGAAAGTCCGTGCCCTCAAATAATTCTGGGCTCTCTAACAATATATGTCTGAATTTTGTTTACACTTGACCGTTAAATGAGTGAGGTCCTCTTTTCTTAATGTACAACTTCTTGAAGCGTCTTGCTTCAGCTGACATATATTGCAATACTGACACCAGATGGTTAAATCTTATAACTGCAATCAAATGGCTTCAAACCCGGTATCATAGTCTGCAGTATATGCACACTGAAACTTGTGAGTAGGAGCCAGATGCAGACACTCAGGTCCTGAGCCTGTTCTTGTTTCTGATGGTGAGACACGGCTGAAATGAACTGCATAAGACGAGACACAGGAAGTGAAACCAAAGGTAAAGCATGAGTAACAGTAAACTCACAAAATAAAGCAGGAGGTGAAAAGAAAACATACTGGGAAAGTAAAGACTTAATACAAATTGATACAAAAGAAATGACACGAGGACCAGTGTTGGTCAAGTTACTTGAAAAAAGTAATCAGTAACTAATTACTGATTACTTCCCCAAAAAAGTAATCCCGTTACTTTACTGATTACATATTTTAAAAAGTAATTAATTACTTAGTTACTTTTAAAAAACACGATTTACAACCTGAATAGGTGATAAAGCAATAGATCTTTTAGCCCAATTTTACTTTTTCTGCATAATCCATCATACAAAATGTAATCAAATGGAAAAGTCTCTTTTTAAAACTTGTTTTATTAGTTTTAATCTTTTAACTTTATGCATCAACCAAAAATTTAATTATATGCAACATTCTCTGACTGGAAGAAATTTGTTTAACATTTAAACTTATTTTCTGCACATTCCAGCACATAAAATATACATTTTTGTGTGTTTACACTCACTCTTTCAAATAGATGCAAGTAAAACACAGCAGAAAATAAATAACATCAAAGACTAGCGGTCCTGTTGCTCTATTTTCACCTGTAAAGCAGGAGTGGGGTAGGCGGAGGTTTACCCTGGTGCAGGTGTGCCGCAGCGGTCAGTTGAAGAATCCGCGAGTTTCTCTGTGAGTTTCCCATTACGTGGTAGCGCACTCCCGGTGCTTGCTTGGAAGTTTAGGGGTGGGGGTGGGGGGGGTGGGGGGGGGTTTTCGCTGTAAAAAGAAGTTTTCTTCCCACGCACAACGTACACTAATGCTTTTGTCACTTTTTATGGAATCAAACTCAAAGTAAGGTCAGTACTTCCAAGCTTTAAATGCTGCACGCTCATACTCTCTCCTGCACTCGATATATGATCCACTGTTGATCTGCACACAGCTGTTGTCACGAACGGCGCACTCGCTTACATCACTGTCATGAGACATTCTTGCAAAAAAAATCATGGTTTTAGTAACGCAGTAACGCAGCGTTCCTACGGGAAAGTAACGGTAATCTAATTACCGTTTTTGTAATAGTAATCCCTTACTTTACTCATTACCTGAAAAAAGCAATCAGATTACAGTAACCATCTCTGCTGAGGACAAGCAACTAGTTTGTGAACACTCTGGGAACTTTGCTCTGGATGGTTCACCCCAGGTATTTAAACTCTACCTTCACTGCATCTGCTCTCTGCAGCTTCACTGTTACACCTGTCTTCCTGTCATCCACACACATCTTTTACAGACTTTCATTCCTCTTCTCTCCAAAGCATACCTCCCCCTCTCCAGACTCTTCAGCCTGCTACCTTATATCACTATAGATCACAGTGTTGTCTGCAAACATTGCAGCCCATGGACACTCGTGCCTGACCGCAACTGTAAACCTGTCCATCATCACTGCAAACAAGAATGGGCTCAGAGCTGATCCCTAAATTAATCCTACCCGCACCTTAAATACATCTTACCATCTCACCATGTCTTCATACATGTCCTGCACCACCACTGTAAGAAGAAGAAGAAGAAGAGGAAGAAGAGCCTTATGTTTGACACCCCTGAACTAGACGTGTTTTGCAATTTCCTTAGGGATTACATAATTTCCTTAGGGATTAATAAAGTATTCTGAGTCTGATTTTTCTACAGACTACAGTACCCATCCTGCCTCTCGGGGTGCGTGTTGACGTCACAGAACATCAACAACTCACATGTGGCCTAGAAGGCGCTGTTGCGGTGCTAGCAACAAGCGGGTAATGTGGAGCTGACTCCCCTGCAAAATCACCATATTAATAAAGATATTGAACAGCTTCACGCATTTTGAGAGAGCTGTACCTGAGCCGGCATGCCTCCGAAGAAACCCGCCCAGCCCGGGGGAAATAAAAAAACTCAGGAGAAGAAAAAGGAAAAGATTATTGAGGTAAAAGTTACACGAGTTAGCGTGTCGTTGATTAACCCTAGCTGATAAGCTAGCATACGGCTAACCCAGGCTATCGCAAGTGCTGACAGGTGAATCGTAAAGTTGTTCTGGCCTCTGGGCAGTTGTCAGTGCCTTCTAATTGTTCGGTCCATATTTCCATAGTTAGTAGTATTCTACTAAAGGCCCCTTCGGGTATAGTTAAACCTAAAGCTAGCTGACTCTCGACGAAGGCATGCAGCTAACCGATAAAGCTAAGCTGCTATCAGGGCCGTCCCGCCGCATGAGCAAGTGTCCACAGTTATTGCTTTAAGGTTAATATCCCCTGTTGAAGACGCATGTAAGAATTACAAACATTATGTTAAAGCTTATGTAGTGTTTTATGAGGTTTTATTCATGGTTTTAAACACAAACGGGCACGAAGGCGCAGAGTGAAAGGCCTGTTTTCTGACCGGCCTCAGGACTGCTCAGGAAACACATTTCAGTCTGTTTCAGTGATGTAAACGGGCTAGAAATGAGTAATTTCAAGCTCAATTTGTGTGTATTTAGTTTTTTACTGAAACAACACTTAATGTTATCAGCGTCTTCCGGTCGCTTACATGTTTTCTGTTGTGGTTAAGTTTAGCAGCGGGAATTTCAAGTAAATTTTGAAAGGGGCGCAGTTTGTGCTCGAAGTTTTTAACATGCAACTTCATAATTCAGTTTCCTTAACACCAGACAAGCAACTCTTGCTTTCAGTTGCAAAGTTTTTAATTTTACAACAGAAAATGGTGTTGAGCCAGGCTGTAGGTGTGACTTTTGTTGTTGGTAAAATAACTATTTAAACACATAGATGAGCCACATATTGCACTCTTGGTTCAAGACCACCTGTTAAAATCAAAGCCTACTGTTATGGTGGATGATAAATTGGGCCTGTGGGTTTTTAATAAAGAATGAACGTGAACTAAATAAAGATGAAACTTGGGATGAGTGCTGCAGGCAAGGTAGTGCCTAAATAAAACATTTAGACAGAGCGATACAGTGCCGCAGAAGGCCAACCATAGCCTTCAGTTCTAATCGCTGTGAAAATTACCCTGAGTAATGATGTTTAGTGAGCTAATTTTTTATCATAGCTGTATGTCAGATTTTGAACAAGTGTGTCAGTATTTGTTGAATTAGACATGCATTTATGATCTGTTCCTTGTCGATAGTCTAACTTTTCACAGACTTGGTCTGCTGAGACAAATTTTGGTTTCTCTGAAATCCCTGACCACTGGCCTCATGTTGCTGTTAGTCAAACGAAAGAGAACAGATGCATCAGCATTATTTTAAAGGATCTATGCAATAAAAGCAAACTTGGAGGTTATGCTTTGCATAATGAGCCTAACAAGACTGAACCAAGACTACAATCTCGGTTTTGGTTGTGTGATCATTTTTGCTGTGATATGTGCAAAAGAAAATCAATTCACTCATTCTTTAAGCGATCTTAAAACTTTAGAGTTTTCACCTGACTAGCACACTTCAACTAGGTATGGATGGAAAAGTGAACCATGGCCTGATATTGCAGATGTGTCAAGTGGATTTCACTGTACTCCTTGTTGTTGTGATGTAACACTCACTCAGGCTTTGTGTTTGGAATTGTATTATAAAAGTGACAATTAATAAAGATTTGTTTGGGCTCTTGTGTTTGTTTGTTTGTTTGTTTGTGTTTTGTAGGATAAGACATTTGGCTTAAAGAACAAAAAAGGGGCCAAGCAGCAGAAGTACATCAAGAATGTTACTCAGCAAGTCAAATATGGACAACAAAGTGCCAGACAGGTTGGCGAACTGTTCTTGCCTTCTGTATTTCTTTCTGCCTTCATCCTTGTGTATCTTCTTAATCCTTAAGCCAAACATTCTTCTCTTACTTTTGCTCACTCTACTTGCTGTCTTCCTTAAATCTTTTGTAAGTAAGATAATCTTTAAATGTGGCTGAATTTGTCGTGTTTAGATTGCCCAGGCTGAGGCAGAAAAGACCACCAAGAAGAATGATAAGAAGAAAGAGCTGGATGAACTCAATGAGCTTTTTAAACCCGTAGTTGTTGCTCAGAAAGTCAGCAAAGGTAACACACAGCATGTGACACACAGGAGATGAATCATTTGATGTGTTAAATTTGATAAGAAAAGATGATTGATCTTTTTTCTCTCTTTATTTCCTGCAGGTGTTGATCCAAAATCAGTGTTGTGTGCATTCTTTAAGCAGGGTCAGTGTACTAAAGGAGACAAGTGCAAGTTCAGCCATGATCTATCCATGGAGAGGAAATGTGAAAAGAGAAGCGTCTATGTAGACGAAAGAGATGAAGACCTGGAGAAAGGTTGGTAGACATCACAGTTAACCTGTACATATTGAAAGGGGGGTTATTGCTGCATGATATCAACATCTGCATCATGATTTCTCTTAGCAAATCTGTTTATCATTTTATATTATTCAGATAAATTAAGAAGACAACCATCTGCTAAATATGTAAACAGCTTGATTTGATATTTAGTTATGATTACATGGGTCTTAAGCCTACTTTATGGCAGCTTTGTTTATTTTTCCTGAATAAAATAGTCAATATTTTCCCCTGTAATGCAAATAAACCTCATTCTGAGTTTATTTCAACTACTGATATCTGGACTTAAAATTCAATGATGAACACTTCATTAAATTAACCAGGCCTTTGCCTTATCTCCTTTATTGACTTTACCTGGACGGGTGGTCCATCATGCCTACCATGTTTGTTTGTTTTTCCTTTGAAAATTAACTGAAAGTTCTGCTACGTCTTACTATCTTAGAGCCCCATCCTTGTACAAAAAAGGCCAATGTGAGCTATTTTTATGAGCTACAGGAGAGGGTGTTGGGCATTTTAGTGATTTGAATTCATACCCCATGCTGAAAGACTGTGATGTGCTGCTTTCAGACACTATGGAGAACTGGGATGAGAAGAAACTAGAGGAAGTCGTCAACAAAAAACACGGAGAAGCTGAGAAGAAGAAAGCCAAAACACAAATCGTAAGTCTGTTAATTAGTGAATGAAGACAAGGAGCTAGATATTTGCTGGTCGTCTGTGTTTTCATCAGGTGGTTTAATGAGAGTGTGGGAAACGGACTTGTTTGTGTGGTAAGGTGAAATGCAGGGAGTTCAGGATGTTTGCTGGATAAAGAAGAAGCAGAGAAAACCAAATCTAGGGAAAAAAATGTGCTTTTTTCCTCTCAGTTTGTTCCCAAGAGTCTTTTGGCTCTAAACAAAATTCCTCAAAGACAGTCCATCTAACAGTTCAGTCAACTAATACCAATAATAATACACGATTTTGTCTGCTTTACTGTTGCTAACTCACACTTGTTTGTCTGCAGGTGTGTAAGTACTTCTTGGAGGCCATAGAAAACAATAAGTACGGCTGGTTCTGGGTGTGTCCCGCAGGGGGCGACAATTGTATGTACCGGCATGCTCTGCCTCCCGGTTTTGTACTGAAAAAAGACAAGAAGAAGGAGGAGACAGAGGAAGAGATCTCGTTGGAGGAACTTATAGAGAGTGAGGTAAGGATAACTACAACGGCGTGCTTTAGGGAACCTTTGAGGTGAGTAACAGCAGCACAGAGTTCAACTATTGAATGAGATGGACTGGAAGGTGTAAAAGTGAGGCTGCTGTCTTGGGTATTGCTGATATGCAAACCGTTTTTACCATAGACAACTTTGCACTTTTCTCCTTTAACTTCAAAAGGCTGGCTCAGCCTGGTGTGGAGGTTCACGTACCAAACCAAACAGAAGCTGTGAAACCTTTATGTGGGTGCTGAATGATTAAATGCCTCAACTAATGCTCCAAGTAGGCAGGTCAATAGGAGAGCGGTAGTCCCAGGGTCCACTGGTCAGTTGTTGCTCGATATGGTCCCATTAGACCAAATTGTCATTGGTTATACAATTACTAGTGTTACTTACAATATAAGAAACAAATCGTCTGGGATTGAGCCATTGTATTTTTTGCAGCTAGAGGAACAGACTGGAACCACTTTGATCCAGACTGATTGACACCATGTTGAAGAAGTCACTGCATTTTGTTAAAACTTTATAGCAGTTTCTGTTGAAATCATGTTGGACAGTTTAACTATTAAAAAAATGCCATCTGAAACAGAAAGCTAAGTTGTCTGTGTTTAGAGCTTCTGCAAACATTCACGTCTCCAGCTTAAAGCTTTACGTGTGAATGTTATCACTACTGGTGTTTCTGTAATGGCACACACATCACAACCAATAGCAGCAGCCTCACCTAGTCCAAGCTGAGTGCAAACATGTATCTGAATCGGTTATGATTTCTTAAGAAAAGTACATTTCAAATAGTTTAGTCCAGACAGATGAGATTACGTATCATTGCAGACATCTAGACATTTAGTGACAGCAGTGCTAATAAATGTGAGCAAACTATGTGACCTCTGCAGGGTAGTGGAACGATGTTTAAACATGAATACAAAACTGCTTAATATAAATTGGTGTCGCGGTCAGTGCTGCTGTTTTGGATTATTTTTGAATGTGTTACTTAGGATGTTTGCTAACAATTCAACATATGTAATTATGAAAGTAAACTATTTCTACTCAGTATTGAAAAACAGCAAAACTTGCTGTCAAGAGAGGACATAAGCTAAGACTGAGATATTATAATTGAATGCTAAGAAATGTCTCTGTCTTCAGATGTTGTGGCCTCATGCTGTTACCTCAAATTAATTAATTTAAGTGCGGAAACTGAGATTTCTTTCTTTGTCTCTCTCCAGCGTGCAGCTCTGGGTCCAAATGTCACTCGGATAACTCTGGAGACTTTCCTGGCTTGGAAGAAAAGGAAAAGGCAGGAGAAGGTTGGACACATTCAAACACTGTAGTAGCATCAGGTTGTCAGAGCCAAGTCCCCACTTTTTCCCTGATATTATTAAAGACTTGATTCCTCGGGGGGTTTTCAATGACTGAAATCATTAAAGCTTTTTCAAATATTTTTGTCAAGATATACTTGATGCTTTTGTTTTATCAGGTGGACAAAGCAAGGGAGGAAATGGAGAAGAAGAAGGCTGACTTTAAGGCTGGCAAATCTCTGGTGGTGAGTGCAGTGGTTGTGAAATTTCACCTTGGCAGCGGTGCCGAAGCAAAAATGTCCAAACGCAATTTGTATTATTATCTGTATTAATTATCTGCAGGTGAGCGGCCGTGAGGTGTTCGAATTCCGCCCAGAGCTGGTTGATGATGACGATGATGAAGCTGACGACACTAGATATGCCGACGAAGAAGAAGAGGAGGAGGAAGAGGTAATTGTGAAATTTCCAGCAATTGCATAATGCAATAAACTCACAGATTTGGTTGGAGGCAGTTTGAAAGAAGCTCTGTGTTTTAGAATAGACAAAAACCTCCCACAGTCTTGTTTTTCTGTAGTCTGTGAGTTTATATTGATTTCAGCTCTGTGGCTCTCACACTTGAAATGAGATGTCCCCGCACAATAACCTGTGTTTGGTGTCTAATATAGTTTGCGTTGTTGGTATGAAATATAAATGTTTTGATGTTGGCATGCAGTGTGTTGGTGTTACCACTTCAAGCGATTTATTTTAGTTTCTCTGTGAGGTCAGTGTAGTCAGGCAGATATGTTAAGGTACTGATTTATACTGGAGAACAAGCATTCAAATATGAAGCCAGTATTTCAGTATTTTATAGCTGGTGAAAAAAGACTTATAGGTGAATTAATATTACTGATAGTATTAATGATAGTTGAACCTTCTTACCAGTGATTGGTTGAGCCATGCACATCTGTACCACATATCGAGACAATGTCAGTGTTTTCTTTAGTTAAATCCACACATGCAAGTCTCCCAAAATTCCCTTTTTGACAGTTGTCTTATTGTTGCTTTTCCAATGTAGTCACAATGGTTTATGCTTCCTAGCTAGACTAGTATTCAGATATTTTCTAATTTTATGGAAAAGGAAAAATGTATACATCAAAGATAAGAATTTTAATATTACTTTTTTTTCTTGCAATTTTATTTGGACACTAGAGTTTTTTAAAATTCACATTTCCAGCCCTTCCACGTTTTTTCTTTTCTTTCTTTCTTCTTTTAAATTTCAGATTGATACTACAGACATCCAGGACATAGACTTATCTCGCTTTGTTCCACAAGAGGTCGACAACACAGGTATTACTGTAGCATCCATGGACCGGTTCACCTCTAGGAATAAGACAGAGACGACGGAATCAGACGACGGTGAGAGAAAAAACACACTGGTCAAAGTTTATCCCTTTTTTGTAAGAGAACAAACACAGTACTTCTGAGTACTTCTGATGAACAAACGTCAGCTGTGTGAGTAGCATTTTTTTCCCCTCCTGCTTGCAGAGGAACAGCTGAACGGAGCTTGTGGTGGCGCCGAGGCCAACGGGCTCTCAGAGGAAGAGGGCGGAGGGGATGATGGAGGAGGGGAGGATGAAGAGGAAGAGGAAGTACCGGTAGATGAAAACCTGTTCACGGGAGAAGATCTGGAGGAGCTCGATGAAGAACTCAACACACTGGCGCTGGAAGACTGATGAGGAGGGAGCAGGAGGTAGAAGTCAGATGGACTAAGTGGCAAAGGGATGGACTGATGGATGCATGGAGCTAAACATCAAAGAGACCAGACGTTTGAATGATTTTAAGTTTCAGAGACTCCAGTAATAAAGCCTGATTATATCTTGACATCACTGCCTGTCTCTGCCCTCTGTTTTCACCGTACATCATTCTGTCCTCTGGGTGTCCAAATTTCCACGGCAGGGCCAACTCCACGCATCTCTGCCGAGGAGAACTTTGCTGTGGTTGCACACTTTTTGTTGCTTTACAAACTTGATGGCTTACACTGACATTTGGTAAATTAGGCTTCAAGTGTTTCTCTACTTGATCAGTAAAATATTGAATATATTGATTTAAGGGAAGTGTATCAGATTTAAAATTAAAGAGCTATACCTGTTAGACTGTATTATTAAACCAGACTTCAGTGGCGAAGAAGTTATACAAGTGGAAGGTGAACACAACTCACCTGCTCTCATGCCAAAAAGCTTTAGTTAGGAGATGCACTTTTGTGATTAAAGTAGATTCAAGATTTCAAGATTGTTTTCCCTTCAACAGATCCACTATTTCATTTAGCTGAGGTCACAGCTCTGCTGAAAAAATCTCTTATTTTTAGTAAAAAAAAATGTTTGAAGGAAAGGTCCAAACTGAGCTTCTTAAATGTCAGCTCCCTGATCTGAGACCAGATTTGTTCCCAGTGCCAGCCTGGTATTGTAAATAATGTTCTCATGAGTTGCCTAAAAATAAAATAAAATTACTGTACATCCAGTGTCCGTCTCTTTTTGGATGCCATTGCTAAATAGCTTGATGCTGTCCCTTTTCTGTTTAACACCCATATTTCAGTGATTGTTGTCTGCTCCCCTCCTGTTGTGTACCATAAAATAAAAGCAGTGTATTTTCAGTGATTCAGGGTTATACTTTATGCCAAACCCACTCAGTTATTTATAATATCTATATGTTGAAATCCAAGATTGCTCTTAAGCCAGAACAGGAGACTAGATAAAGCGCTAATTAAGAAAACATGTATTTCTGAAAATGCAACCTAAGTAAAAATCCACCCAGGTTTTTAGTGTCAGATATATGCACATGGGTGAATAGCCAAGTCAAACAGGGCTTCCCCCTTTAGAGCATCAGAGGGACACTGCAGGACAAAGACAAGTACAACAGAAGGAAATGAAGACCCGGTATCCAGATGGTCTCTGGGTCATCATCACATATTTTTTTAAAAACTACAAACTGAATGCATGACCTTTTAATTTAGCAAGCTTCTTAGCATAACAGGAGAAATGATGGTTTTATAATTTATTTTTTATTAGCTGTTCAGTTAATATGTTGTAAAAGAAGAAATGAGACAGACAATGTGTTCAACTATATTTTTATTGACAAAAAAAAAAAAAGTTTCACAGTCATTCAAATCACCACCTTTTAACCGAGACCTGCACAGGCTACAGAGCGTACCATCAGACAAATAAGGAGGACCAGATGTGAACTACAAACTGTCCACATCCAGCTTTATAAAGCCTGTTTTTCACAGCTTATCAGTAAACTGCAGCCTCCTGCCTGCAGATTTTCATAAAGTAAAATGCTGCACACTGCCCGAACCATGAGACTTCTCACGTCAGCGTTTCTTAAATAATCTGTTAAATCAAAGAGCAGTGTCGAGGCTGACATTTTTGCACTTAGAAAGCACGAAAGTATGACACTGACCACAAACTACACAATTGCTATTCACAGACTGTTTACGATTAAGACTTCAGTTTATTAGTGTTATAACACTGGAGCGTCCTATCAGTGAGTCGCTGCAAGGTCACTGACCGGGAGTAAGGTCAGACAGGTGTCAAAGGTCGTGTCAGAGGTCGGGAGAAGGTCTTGATATCGGTCTGTCAGGTCAGGTGTCATTGTGTCATGGCAACAGTCGCCTGGGGAACAAGAAGCTGCAGTGTTATTCACAGGAAGAGAAACGACTGTCATCAGAAACTTCTTGACATCTTGTTAGAGTGTCGCTTTTGTGACTCATGAGGAGAGAGCTTCACAGGAGTGCACAGGTGGGTGACGTGAAGGAGCTCTCACACAGTTTAAGTTGCAAATAAATCATAAAGGGCCTTCGCTGTGGGTAACATCGAGGTTAAATATTCTAAACTAATAACCTGCAATGGAAGCAGAGTAGGGGTGCAAAGCTTGATGTATAATGATAGAACTTTCTAATGATATGATTAATAAATACTCTTTTACTACTTTGAATTCTTTTAGCTTATAATCAGGCTTTGAAAGCCTTCAACACAATTTGAAGACTCTGATCTGTGTTTTTTTGCTTTACTGACCAGACTTAGTATTGCAAGAACACTTATGTACAACACATGCTGTGACATTGCTAATATATCAGGAAAAATCCAGAAAGTTGGTGTTTCCTAGTGTTTTATTTCATAAATACTTTGTTGTCTGTGTAGTGCTTCCTAACGTTTTCTTTTTGCACGTCTACCTGCCTCCATGATACCACCTGTTGGATCAGACATCACAGCACTGCAGAACTTTCTTCCTTGTGAACTGATGAAGTAGCACTGGTCCTTTGTAGTTGGTTAGCCTGCCTACACACTGAGCCTTTCTTGTCGCTGAACAGACCCTGACAGGTGATGTAGAAAGCCAAGAGTTACGCTTGTTTCCCACTATTACGCAGCTGAGATTTGAACTCCCAGATTACTTCAAGCCGTCACCTCACACTGTCCCTGATCCTTTCCCTTTTTGTACTTATTGTGTTTATATGCTTCATTTTTGATCTTTTGTCGACGTTTGTTAAGAGCGTCTTTACTTTGTGGTCAGTCAACACATATACCCGAAGCATCTGACACTAGAGCACACACACACACACACACACACACGTGTTGGATTAAATAAATCAGAATTCCTAATCAAAAATATAAGAAATTATTCTCGTTGGCAGTGTGTCTGATATTTTCTTAAACAAACATGTAAACAGACAAATTACGTGTACAGTGTATATATTTTGTTTCCAAAATACTTCCAATTGCACATACTGGTGAGCCTGCAGTAGAAGACTGCACACTTACCACTGGTTCGTGTCATGTAGGCTTCAGTAGGTACGAGGACGTTTATGAGATTCCTCTCTGGGAGGATCAGCCAGCATCACCTTCATCTTTACCCCGTTAACAACGCGTCCGTGGAGCGCTGCCATGGCCTCGTCCGCACACTGACAGAGATGAACACAGTGATGAAGAAGAGTTTGAAGTTTACTTACATTCTATTCCTTCATTAATAAAACCCACAAGTTTATCCTCAATCTGAGCTTTACCTGTTTATCTGCATACTTCATGTATCCAACTTTCCTCCCTGGAACCAAGTGGACTTCAATGAGGGAGCCAAAGCGACTAGACAGACAGACACAGGGAGGCACAGACGAACAAATAACATTTAATTGTAAAGCAGGAACATTTGCTAATTCTGTCTGTTTGGTTTAATAGCAGCTTTACTCTGTTATTTAAGAGCACTTAGCCTGATGTTATCATCCACAGCAGTTTGCACTGATTGAGCCAAGAGTCGTGATCAAGCAGACCTTTAACCGTCCCGGTAATGCACTGGTTTTTTTTGTTTTGTTTGTTTTTTACTTTTAGTGATTGAGTCAGACCACAGGGCACTTACCAAAAAACATCCTCCAACACATCGGGGGGCAGCGGGGAGGGGCTGAACACGACAAACAGCCGCTCCTTGGTTTTGCTCTCAGGCGGAGCAAGCTTCTTCAGCGACGGCAGGTTGGCGTCGGTCTGAATTCGAGAAACTGACGAGACAACAGAGAAGCCCTGGTACATACCAACACAGAGAACACAGGATCAGTAATTTAAATGTCACATACTGTTCACACACTGCATATCCCTCAGAAAAGGAGATTCTAGGTTTGATCTGTTGAACTACTTTTAATCTTTATGTGAGCACAGATTTTTAAAAGATCAGCTAATAAGAATTAAAATATAGCTTTTTTAGAAATTTTCTTATTATCATTGCTAAAAAAAACCATCTGAAATGTAAATAAAATGTGCAGAGTAACAAGACGATGACCTGACACAATTTTGTAAATCAGATGTTGAATTAATGACTCACAGGTTTCATCACTTGGCTGCTGGATGGTCCGTTCCAGACCGCTGACATCATCTGTGCTGCAACAAACTGCATGGCCATCCGACCTACAGGACTACACACAACAGCAAACATACAGGCTGTTTCCAGCTGTGGACACGATGGGAAAATTAAGTCTGCCTCAAGCACCCAGCACAGAGGTCGCTTGTAGGGCTTCGTCTACATGTTATAGCTAAATATAATCACAAGGGGGCAGTGTTAAAACTCTGTGCAGCAACTATAATGAGAGCGACTCTTTTTCATGTTTGTGATGTTAAAGACAGAAGGTGTTTAGAAGAAGAGTGTTTAAAACACTGTGTACTGTGTAGTAGTGCATGCTACTTTAATCTCTGATGGCTTTTTGTGCTTCTTCCTGTGTTGCGCTGTATTCTACTGATGTGTAATTTTCATGTTCAAGCCAACTTGAACAGGAAAGGAAACACTGGTCCTACATTGCATAGTTAGAGATGCTGAGGCATAGCATATTGAGAAACAGCAGGGGGAATGACAGCTGTGCATCTCAGCCCCAGTTCACTGTCACTATATAGTCCACAAGCACCAAATTTAATATCCTGGCCAAGTTAACTAGATCCATATTGTTCAGGATCGTCTTCTGCCTGTTCTTCTGATGTCTTTTACTAGAGAGAGTGTGAAGTTCATGAATAATGCGAGTGTGTATCGCTAACAGCTTTGAGATCACGTAATATTTAAAAAGGCAGTCACGACACTCTGAAAAAACACTGCCCGGTCACTACAACCCACAGGGGACAACTTTCACCTGTGAATATTTAACAACAAATAAAATGTGGCCAAGAAGGCATGCAGACAAGGTCACAGTTAATTATCAGTGGCATTTTCGTTCCTATCTTTTAATTTATGGATATATTAACTTTAAAGGGTTTTTCTTCTCTGAGGCTCCAGTAATTTGTGACCCTTCTGCAGGCTCAAAGTTAAACATATACTGTTGTGTAGTTATGTGTGCATTGTGTGTATACCTGCCGCGGTCCTCGCCGTCGTCAACAAAATTTACAACCAGTCTGTTTCCAGGTGGATATTCAAAGCCATTTAGCTTTTCTCTGGCATAAAGTGCTGACCCAAGATTGCTGTAGCGAATCAAAGCATGGCCTGGAGGCAGGTGACACACAGCAAAGAAAAGGTCAGAGTGGAATATTTTACAGTCATCAAAAAAGAATGGACCACATCAACATCCACAGAGAACCGATACTGCAAACTAGAGTAAAGCTGATGTAGTGTGTAAAATAACCATCAGCTCCATCCAGTTTTTCAAATGTGAGGGTTTGCTCCTTTTAGCCATCTCATATAATCACAAATACAATATTTTTAGTCACTCTGTCACACTAAGAAAACATTCATGATTAAAATCTTGTCACATCTGTAGAGGATTAAATTGATAACATTGGTGGCTCTATGTTCTGTAAGAGCTTACTTTGAGGTTACTGTTCCCAACAATCTGCTCAGTGTTTAGTGATTCCTTGGCCCAACAGGTGAAGTTGGACAGTTACCGTCCCTGAGCCTCATTCTGCAGATGGTTCGTGTTAAAAGGGGTTTTTTTCTCCTCAATGCAACAGATTCTGACTGGTGTAACATGTTGGAGGTATATAAATAACATTGAACTGTTAACCTTTGTTCATTCCATAGGCATCCCTCTGCAGCTCGCAGTACTCCATGCCAGGTATAATGTCAAAAAGAGAAAAAATCTGCTCTTGATTGAGTGCAATGCGCGTGGACACAATGAGACAGCGTGTGAAATCACCGTGGCGGTAATCTATGACTGTGTAGTTCCCAGGGTCGCCTATACAGAGAAGAAGGACACCAGGGTCAGTACCAAGACAGAGGATAATACTAAGACCTTTACCCTTTCCTTCCTATGGTAGTAAATTCTGATGACAAAGAAACTCATACCCAACGTGTACTGGTTCATGGATTCAGAGCCGCCAGCATAATCATTTCTGGCTGCTGCTCCTCCAGAGCTGTAATCTTCTGTTGCTGTCGATTTGCTTCGAGGCTCAGCCAGAATGGCCCTGTAGGCTAATAACATCATTTCCACAGTTTTAAATCATAAACATAACCTTTACTAAGTGTTAACAGAAGTGAGAAGTCACCACAGCTGTAACCGTTCACCAACCATTCTGTATATTTGATGTTCATACAGCTGCTTCTACCAGGATTAATGAACAAGTAAATGAGTTTGGCAGACCTACC
The DNA here is from genome assembly GCF_041146795.1 of Maylandia zebra. NCBI lineage: Eukaryota > Metazoa > Chordata > Actinopteri > Cichliformes > Cichlidae > Maylandia > Maylandia zebra. The sequence goes on from NC_135179.1 coordinate 6,513,518, forward strand.
TTTGTCGCAGTTCTCTATGGCGAGGGCAGCTTGGGAGGGTTTGTAGTACCTTACGTAGCCGAGGCCTTTACTTTCTCCTGTAAACTTGTTTTTGATGATCACACAATACTCAATATCCCCATACTCCTGCAAAACAGAAAACAGAAAGAATCTAAATGAGCATTTAGGGGTGTCAGTGAGTTCTAGAGAGCCTCAATTAAGATGGCCTAAAAGAACACACTATATACGCTAAGCATAAGTGGTCTGTATACAGTTAAAGCATGTTTTTTGTTCTTACTTAACAGAAGTTTATGCATTTTTAGGCCATTTGATAGACAAATATAAATATATTTAGCTTAGAGCAAAATACTTTAATCACAGTCCTGGTGTAGGTTCTTTGGTAGATGGCCAAAACCTCTGTGCGTGAGCACAAAAATATTTTTCATAAAGGAAACACAATACTGACATTAAAACACAGGCAAACATAGAGCTGCAGAACCACAAAAGAAGAAGTATTACTTTGAATGTTTCTTTGAGGTCCTCTTCTGAGAAGGATTTGGGGATCATGACAAAAATCCTGGTCAGCTCCTCATCCTCAACATCTCTGTGTCTCGTTGATGACCGTGACTGGGCTATAAACACCTAAAGAGCCAACATTTGCAAACAAAGAGACACAAATTATGCATTAAAATAGCGGACGATACACGTTAATTGTATATTTTCGAAGAAGAATCGCAACTATGATATTTTCTTATGTAAAGTTAAGAATAAGATTTATCCCTCGCCAATAAATATTCCATGTTTTGTCTTCTCAGTTCCAAATATTTAAAATTTAAACAGCATTTTGCACAGAAGAGTGAGATTGTAGATAATTAAGGTTCCGTGAACTGAAAGCAGCTAACGATCACGCCCCTTTAGCTTGCTAGCTATACGCATATTATAAATCGACCGTCTGAACTGAAGCAGACAAAATATAATCTTTTTGGAGACCTAACCATTGACATTACCTTCACAGGTTTAGTCCCTTCCACCAGGACTTTTCCGTGCATTTCTTCCATGGCCAAGCAGGCCTGAGAAGACTTGGCAAACTTTATGTAGGCAATGCCTTTGGACTCCTTTGTCTGCTTGTCTTTGACAACCCAGACCCCCTGAATGTCCCCAAACACGTAGAAGCTTTCCCGCAGCTCATCTTCAGTGATGGACCGACTCGTCACCACGAACAGTCGGCTGTTGGGAGGATCGTCGAGGTTTTCGGGCACCTGTTTGGAGGGATACTCCTCCATCTTCGCTTCCCTGTAAACACTAGTGATGTGTCGGTCGCGAACGAAATGGCTCTTAGATCCGAATCTTTGACGTGAATGACGCGAGACGGCTCCTTATCGCGAGCCATGTTTTTTTTTTCCTTCTCTCATCCTCTCTGGAATTTTTTTCCGCTTCACTCCACATGCCAGCCTTGTGTTTTGCGCTGGGAAGAGGGGGGAGGGGCGGTAGTTACACAGTAGCACAGGAACAGAGCTTGAGGGAGAGACAGAGAAAGAAAGCCAGGGACAACAACTCACATTAGAAAGGTATAGTAGTCATCCACAACTATTTTCAGTTGCGGATGATAAAGGATTCAGAAGGTTTATTCATGCAGGCCTATATGACAGAGAATGTGCATCTTCTTTTTGTTTTCATATTTTAATTTATATTTAATTGTGTTGTGGTTTGCAGTGTTTTGTGTTGTTTCATTTTACATTTGTTTGAAAGGAAAGGGCTGAAAATTTAAATAGTTAAAAGTTGAACTGTGACTAGTTGGTTTTTGTATTATATGATTTATTTATTACATTTTATGTAATAAAAAAGTATATTTATAAAAGTATATTTACGTTGGCCCCTAGAGACAAAGCATGTACAAACTTCAAAACACGTACAAACCCTGAAGCACGTACAAACTCCAAAACACGTAAAAACTCAGAAGCACGTAAAAGCTCCAAAACACATAAAAACTCAGAAGCACGTAAAAACTCCAAAACACGTACAAAACACAACAGAAGTGCTCCAGAATGCTAGGCGCAGTGTTGAGCTTTTGTTACTTAGAGGCTACACAAGCCAGCAAGTACTAACGACCGGATTTGGTGTGTGGTAGTAACAGGTTAATGAACTTTTTTTTTTTTAATTATTTGAATGTATATGAGTGCTTGTGTATAAATACACAAACAATACACATATGCTTTTAATTGTGTAATTTAAGTGATCTAGGTAGCTCTGTTTTGGAAGTTCAGTTAACGCTAGAAATGTGTTTTGGAGTTTGTACGTGTTTTGTCTCTAGGGGCCACTGTATATATTTATATATAAACATATATAAATAAAAACCACTTCTTTTACATTAGTAATTCTTTTTGTGCATAATTTTATATTATTGTTAATAATAAATTAATTAAAGCAACAAAACAACCTGAAGAGGCGGTTGGGAGCCGAAAGAGCCGACTCTTTTTAGTGAGGCGAGCCGAAAGAGCCGGTTCTCTAAAATGATCCGGAAATCCCATCACTGATAAACACAGCAGCGTTGCTTGCAGTTGTTAATGCTGCCTTCATGTGCTCCGCGGCAATTTTTTAAGTAAAATATAACGCTCTCGTTATCTACGTGTTTTGAAAGAAAAAGCTTTTGGAAAAGTAAATTCCTTCATTAACATTATTTAGATTGAGACTTAAAAATTCACGACTTACCGCTTGTAGTAGCCATTTGCAAGCATTTGAAAAAGTTATGAATCAGAGAAGCAATGAAATTGAATCGTGCATAGAGAATGTTTATAAGGCATGAGATTAAATCTTGTTTTAGTACTTTTGTTTTAAATCTTTAGAAAGTGAATTGCTTTGTTCGCTGTCAAATGAGAACTTTAGAGAATTAATTGTAGAAATTCCGACAGTTTTAAATGCATCCGCGGCGCTGATGACACGTATTTGCGTTTACTGCCCTCTGCAGCACGGGAAGGAGAAATGCAGGTGTTACAAAATACCCTGGTGTTACGAAAAGATGCTGCAGAGAGGTTTTGTAACTAACACGTTAATTAACATGAGTAATGGGACTTATCACCAAACGAGAAGCCCTGATGGTTTATTAATCCTATTAATCGTGTTCTATAAATACTTGACACAGGATTACACTCATCAGGGATCAGCTGTGAAATAGTTACCTGAGCTCTTTCTGTCTGCCTCTGTGTGTGTTTAGTTAAAGAAATAAGAGGGAGCTAGCCCTTCGTTACAGATGATAGAGTTAGTCACATTCGTGCTGGGGACAGGCGACCAGAAAAGTTGTGGGGTTATATCTATAATGTCAGACCATGATATTTAAATAAAACACGTGCTGTTAAAATATGATGTGCTGTACAGGAGGTAGAATATTATTTTTGAAAGCATCCTAGTTTTCATGTTCGTGCGCGCGCGCGCGCGATCGCTGGTGTCTAGGTGTATTTTTAGGCGCTTACGGGTCACGTGCTGAATGACCCTTCTGAGCACAAACGTTTAGATTTTATAGCCACTTTCTGTCATAGTATTCCAGTTTCACATGTTGTGAATGTTGATCGCTATATTTCCTTGTGTTTAATAAAACAAGTCTTTTTTACTATCCTGGGGACACATAGGGTTACCTTGAGAAAACACTCAAGGGTTATCACTTAACCTTTTTATTTATTTATTTATTTATTCATTTTCTTTTGTCTTTCATGTTTAATATAAATATCATTTAGGCACATAAATTTAACTTCGCGAGTGAGGGTTCATTTTGGGATAAGGATGTAGAGTGCAAAAGGCAATGTAAGAAACTACAAGTAGAAGACATAAAAAGAAGAAAATATAATTTATTTAATAATTTGTAAACATTATGCGCACATTTTCTATTCGTAATTGGTTTGTGGAGAGTAAATGTACCTAAGTGTGTACGATCATTGAGTGACTTATTAAATTACGTGTCAGTTTTGTTAAATTAAAAGGCTATCTTTGGTTACCAAGTTAAACGTGGAGTACTTTCGGTTGCCAAAATCCTTCACGAAACTTCTCCAGAAAAGCAGGTTCAGTTTTCCCCATAAAGGCTCTGGAGGAAATGCGACAAGATTCTTGGGACCTGTGCTAAAACTCCCTTTCGTGTTCTTGCTCTCAGCCTCGTCGCCTTGCGTGTACACACATAACAAGACTTAGTAAAACCTTACATATAGACACGAAATTAGTGTTTCTGTGTTTAAATTGTATTTTTTTCATAAAAAGTAAACGACTTCTTTATACAAAATTAAAGCTATGACATGGATGAGGATACATATTGATATTTTGCTCTTTTCTATTTATTTTTTTTAATTTATTTTTCTTCTACTGTACCTTTCTGCTGAGTGACTGTCTTCTGCTCGTCAAATACATTTCATTGCGATGTTGACTTTGTGCTAACTTGCATATGACAAATAAAACTGAAAACAAAAAAACATAAAAATGATACTACACGACACGTAATGGTTAAGCGGTAATCTCGCGGCACGTGATTGGCTGTGATGACGTCGAAAGCCGGTGCCTTTAAAGTGAAATGACCTTCTTTGCGACCGTCACAAACTGCTTGTCGGCCGAGGCTGAGACGGTTACTTACCTACAGTAGAGTATTTTTAACCCGACATCTTCTCATAAAAAGGTAACATTTCATAATTTATAAATGTATTTACAGGGGAATGGAGGTTATATTATAAGTAACAGGATATGAGTCGCAACAGTAGTATGTAGCGGGAGTTAGCGCCCACGTTGGTGAATAGCCGGTTGTGTTCTCATTGCGTAGTCCGCTATGGGGGAATAATAAGGTAATTTAAACGTTATAGACATTTTACTTGGGCTCTTGTGTGATTTGGGAAAATATTTGGGCAACACAGCAGCTTTGAAGTGCAATTTCCGTACGCCGACATTGAAGCATCCTTGACAGCCCCGGTGGGCGACCCATACCCGGCTTATCGTACTACTAGCACGATGGTCGGCCCAAGCTGAGTTCAGGCTGAGCTTGAGTCAGCGATTCGAAGCGTCAAAATCAGGCGAAAATGCCACGTAGACCGCGAATACACGTTGATACTTGTTGTAAAGGGTGTATGCCCTTGATATTACGTGAGGGGGATGTCATTCAGCCGGCTGCCGCCATGTTGGAGGCTACGCGGCAAACGATGTGGTGCGGTTCGTCTCTTAAGAACTAGAATGAGAAAATTAGCCGCTATGTTATGTAATTACTAAAATACTGGCCGTTTAATGATAGCTGATAACTAAAATGTTGATTTGTAGGTAGTTTTAATGAAAAGGGGGCGGTAGAAGGATTTTGGGGGACCGGGGGTCATGTTAGTGGTGTTGCACTAAAATGTTTCCCCCAGTGATGATAGACCATTATTTTTAACCTCGAAACTCAAAGTAGAAGCGACTTTATGGCAGAAACACCGGTCGGATCTCTGCCACTGGTGCTCTAGTAATTACAGCACGTTTTCCGCTAAGCACATTAACCTTGGCTCCCCTCGGTAAACCTTTTGCCTCATGGCGCAATATCATTAAAAAGGTCCTCCTTTACTCGCCAAACCTGGCAACCTGTCCCCCCTGGAGTAACTCGAGCTGAGGCCCTTCGTGGCTAGCCCAACGTGTTTTAAGGGCGGTGTAGTTTCGGCTTCCTGCGCTGCTTCTGTCAGCTTTCCGGGTAATCTCGGCGTCGTGCCAGCGCACAGGGCAATGCGATCACTTACCTGAATGCATTGTAAAGTTAGAGCCAACGATAAAGAAATGGTAAAAGTTATGGAGTTGTGACCTTCACAAAATGGCGCTGGGGTCAAATTAGAGCTTTAAGCTTCCTAACTGGGCTATGGATAGAAGACTGTCTGGTGTATTTAAAGAGCCCTTCATAATTCTGTATACTTTTACTTTTTAAACTCCTTTTTCATCTCATTCTGTTCTTTTTCCTGTTGGCTTTGTTTCTCCAGTCAACTATGGGAGACGCTGAAAAGGGAAAAAAGGTTTTTGTCCAGAAGTGTGCTCAGTGCCACACAGTAGAGCAGGGTGGCAAGCATAAGGTGGGCCCCAACCTCTGGGGTCTGTTCGGAAGGAAGACCGGACAGGCAGAAGGCTTCACTTACACAGACGCCAACAAGAGCAAAGGTGAGTTCACTGGGTCTCTGAGTAGATTATAAATACATTTGTATGCTAGATATAGAAGGGAGACTGACATTGTCTGAAATCTAAGTTATTTTAAAGGTTTTTAAATTGATTTTCGGGGACTTTCTCTGGAAACTGCCTCGCTTGACTAAGTGTGTAGACAGAGGACAATGACTTGCATCTAAACCTCTATGTTCACAAATGTTTTTGTTTTTTTTATTCAGAAGTCTTTAAAGGGCTATTTCGTGTTTATATGTTGTCTCAGTAGCTTACAAGCTAAAGATTTTTTTCTGTCTTTTTTTTAAAACCATTTTATTAATTTTAATAAGGCAAAGGATTCCCATTTAAGCATCTATATTAAAAGTAGTCAAGCTTTTTTTTTCTTTTTTTTCTTTAGGGCTTTAAAAGTCTCATATCA